>NC_061520.1:9005000-9305000 GCF_022379125.1 Scophthalmus maximus
TTAATCCCGCCGCAGAGGGGGGAATTTGTCAAGAGAGTTTCAGTCCATGTGCAGAATGAACGGGAACTCACGGGTCGTAATGAGCCATGCTGTTTGGTCGGCCGAGGCGCTGCTCTTCCAGGTGTCGGGGAGATTTTCGACCAGCAGATGTCACCGGAGACGGAGAACACACCGGCGTCCCCTCTGTTTCTGGAAAAAAGGATTCAGTTCCCTTGCAGGTGTTCAATAATTTCTGTTTGGCCTCCGTTCACGATTAAAGAACGACCGGCCTCTTCTTCAGGCGTTTTGCCCGCTGATTGATTTCTTTGACTTCAGACAAACCAGTGAACAGAGTTGCAGTTGTTTCCAAGATGCCGTGGACACTGAGGTCTGCTCTGGGGAGGCAACCTTGACCGTTGCTAAAGTTTAAAGCAGTACTCACTTGTCACTCGGTACAAGATAAACGTCCACTGCACCTACAGAGGGGCTTCGAGCATTTGCCCCCTCTCGGGCTGCTCCACGCGTTGGAACACACGGGTGAGGAAACATCCAGCGACACACAGCACTCTGCCACTGCCCAGCAAGTATTAGTTGAAGGGTTAAGAGAACAACTAAGGGAGGGCAGATCATTTTCTTTTCTGGATGCATGCACATGCATAAACAACATCAACTGACCGTAAAAAACAACTTGACTTCCACTTCTTTTAAAGTGACGGAGTTCTGATAGTGCTGTCAACTGCTGGGGGGGGGACGACGACTCTTTCCAGCTTTTTCTACCGGCCTTGTCGTTCCTTTTGTTGCTCAACTTTCCAAATGAGGCTCCAACAGGTGGGAGATTGGGATGAGTAATGCTAGCAGGCCGCCCCGGCCCATCCCTGCAGCCCTGACTCTGTGTGTGTGTGTGTGTGTGTGTGTGCATCCATGTGACTGTTTGGGACAGCTGAGCACTTAAAAAGCTGAGAAGCTTTTCCCAGCTGAGAAGTAAAACAAACAGAGTGCTCTGCGTCTGGTTCCTCACTCAGTGAAGAGAACTTGTAGAATACTGCACACACCCACGACAAACACACCCACACACACACCACACGCACACACCCACACACACACCCACACACCCACCCACACACCCACACACACACACACACACACACACACACACACACACACAACGCCCGCCCACGCGCACACACACACACACACACACACACACACACACACACACACACACACACACACACACACACACACACACACACACACACACACACACACACACACACACACACACACTCCCCCCTCCGTCACTTCAGGTGTGCCCCAGGGCTCTGTCCTGGGGCCCCTACTCTTCATCATTAACCTCGGCAATATCTTCCGCAAATTTAACATTCATTTCCACTGTTATGCCGATGACACCCAGCTCTACCTTTCCTCCAAACCCTCGTCCACTCTCCCGCCCACCTCCCTTACTGATTGCATCTCTGAAATAAAAACCTGGTTCACCCAGAACTTCCTCAAATTAAACAGTAATAAAACAAAGGTTCTCCTCATTGGCACCAAATCCACCGACAGTTTTTCCTCTCACTATTGATAACTCCTCCGTTTCACCCTCCCCCCAGGGTGTCATCCTTGACAGCACACTATCCTTTCAACCCCACATCAATAACATTACCCGGTCTGCCTACTTCCACCTACGAAACATCAATCGCCTCCGCCCCTCCCTTACCCCCCACACTGCCGCCATCCTTGTCCACAGTCTCGTCACTTCCCGTCTGGATTACTGTAGCTCTCTCCTCATCGGCCTCCCTCACAAATCCCTCCATAAACTTCAAATGGTCCAGAATTCAGCTGCCCGCATCACAGCTCCAACCCCCTCCATCCACCACATCACTCCTGTCCTCCAACAGCTCCACTGGCTCCCAGTCCAGTTCCGTATCCAATTCTAAGTACTCCTGATTACATTCAAGGTCATCCACAACCTCGCCGCCCCATATCTGTCTGATCTCCTCCAGGGCCCCACTCCCACCCGCTCCCTCTGATCCTCTTCCTCCAAACACCTGTCTGTCCCCTCCGCCCGTCTCACCACCATGGGGAGCAGAGCATTCAGCCGCTCTGCGCCCCGCCTCTGGAATTCATTACCACCCAAACTTAGAAAAATCGATTCATTCCCCCATTTCAAATTGCAACTCAAATCACATCTGTTTAAAACTGCCTATTCCACTTGATGCCAATTGCTCTGCCTTGTTTCTTGTTGTTTTTGGAGTGGTATTCTTTGTCTTTCCCTGTACGGTGTCCTTGAGCGCCTTTAAATAAAATGTATTATTATTATTATCATGATCATCCCTGACATGATGGCGGCGTCTGCAGCTCCGTTCTCGGAGTAAAGCTCCAGTAAAGTCAAAACAAGGAACCACACGACACAGCAGATGTTTCCGATAGATTTTTTTCTCGACTTTTATATTTTTAAAAACAAACAAAAAAATAACAGATTAAATAAAATTTACAGTAGACATATGCAATCATTGTGCACTTTTACTACTTCTTCTGATACTTTCTGCACAGCTGTCAACAAAAAACTCAAACACAGTGGGGGGGCGTCAGGGTGAGGGGGGGGGGGGGCAGAGGAAGTGAGGTAGAGGGTAGAAGAAGAGGAGAAGGGGATGAAGAGGGGGAGGAGTAAAGGATAAAGGAAGGCCTAAACTTTGTCACTCAGGGGAAAGAAAGAAAAATCACTGAATATATAGATTTCTTTTATTCCTTACATCACTTATATAAATATATTGAACCCCAAAAAACAAAAAAGGAAAAAAAAAAACTTCTCAGAAAAACAAAACAAAAAAAACAGCGCAATACAGAAACCCACACCAGCAGTAAGGCAAACAGAAAGCAAGAGAGGAGAGAGAGAGAGAGAGAGAGAGAGAGAGAGAGAGAGAGAGAGAAGAGAGAAGAGAGAGAGAGAGAGCAGAGAGGACATGAGAGGAGCAGAGGAAGGTCGGAGGCTGCATGAGACATGGCAAGAGAAGAGGGAGGAGTTACGAGGGAGGGGGGAGCGGAGAGAGAGCAACTGTGCGTATGAAAATGTATAAATATGTGAGATCAAGAGACGGCTGGTTGACGGGGAGCTGAGGAAGGAGATAGGGTGGGGGCAGAAAGAGGAGGAGGAGGAGGAGGAGGAAGAGGTTTGACTGAGGTCGACTGTCCAGTGTGTTCTTGTTATGTGCTACGTGACCCTGTTGCCTGTGTTTGTGTGTCCGTGTCTCCTGGGATGTGAGCACGCGTGTGGCATCGCATGTTTTTCATGTAACGGCGGCACACACTCGACGGCAACAGTGAAACACATGCTCACGTGTCTTGTGTGCTCTTCTGCTATATAAATACAAAACAATAACAATGAGTAAAAACAAACAACAAAATCATATTTGCAACCAATCACCAGCCACCTCATAATTCACACCTTCTTCCCTTTTATACAATGAAGTCAAGTTTTTTTTTCTTTCCGATTTTTAATTGTACACTAAGAGCAGTCCCCCCTCAGTCCTCCTTCCTGTTCCACCAATCCACCAAAAGTCTCTCTTTCTTCCTTCCTTCCTTTCGGTCTCTTTCACTTCCTTCCTTCCTTTCCTCCCCCTCTCGTCTCCTCTCACTGAGAACTGGCTCTCTCGAGCACACGCAGGTCATAGTTCTTTTTGGCTGCCCTCAGTTTAAAGAGGCTGGCTCCGCTGTTGTTGAGTTTGAAGGAAGCACTCTGGGCGGCCATGGTGCTGGGGAACACCGCCACCACCGTGTAGAGGTGAGCTGGGTCGCCGCCGTCACCCTTCACTCCTCCGGCTCCCACACAGGCACCAGGCCCCGACAGACCGGCGCCGGGACAGGGGCCGCAGCCCACCGCTCCCCCCCGGCCCCCAGGTGGCTCCTTCAGCCACTGGATCTTGGCACCGCACATCGACAGCTGGTTGAAGAGCTTCTCGGCCTCTGGACGTGAGATCCCCTCTGGCAGGTCCGTTACCTCCAGTACTCGGCTCACCACTGGACAAGAGAAAAAGAGTCAGAGAGAGACACCGGATGTTGGCAGAGATGACAGTTTTATCTGTCAAGACTTGAGGCACCTGTGAACAGAGGCATGTCTATTCATCTGTTTCAGCTAAAGACTTTCTGCAGTGTGCAGCGCTCGGGGGAATTTCTTTGTGCGTGACGCCGAGGCCAACAGGATGCTCTAAAGGAAATCCAATTTGGCTCGTTTACAATGGCTGTTGAACAACATTTGAACGCAGCGCTGCGAGCAGAAGTCAGTTTGCTCACAACAGCCCGATGTTTATTTAACGACCTCCACGCCAGATGGTGAAGTTTGTGAGGAAAACAACAAACAGGCCCCCAAAAACAAAATAAGGCTGACTACAGCAATATAGTGGTGCTGCATCCTATGCCCTCTGGTGTTGTCTCTTCACGTACTTGATCAACACCATGTGTGAGAGTTTATGACAACACCTGTAAGAAAAAATTATCTAACGGCTGGTCCGTGCTGATGCATCTCGGACTTACCAACATCAGTGGTGCCGAGGTCTGTTGATGCAGACTTGAGTGTTTGTTTCTTTCCTCGCGCCCCGTGTTTCATTACTCCTTGGCCCTTGAACACAGTGACACAGATACTTTTAGGCTTGTTATCACAGTGCAGTAATATGACACTACACTAGATGGGGGTATACGCAATCAGAGGAGACGCAGACAGTTACAAAATACTGCTCACTAGTGGGCAGAGGAAGAGTGACGCCAGAGGGGGAGTGACGGTCAGCTTACTGTTTATTATGGCTTCCGTTTAAAAATGGCTGCTACGTCATTTCAACTCTTGGTTACACAACACGCTGTAAAGAAGAAAATTAATACCTCTCCACAGAGCCCAGATTTTATGACTAAGACACAAAAAGAGTTCTGACTGCTCTTCATTTACAGAAATAAGATTCTGTGGAGAATTTAGACAATTGTTTCCACAGTTTGACCAACTGTAGAAAAAACTTCACGTGTTCTTGCATTAGAACTAATGTCAATTTGTGCAGAGCATTTTGAGTTTCCACTTCTGAAAAAACATTTTTTTAAGTGCAGAATTTTTGATTACTCTGATAAGTCTTATTAGACTGGAAGGTTGATATCAAAAATACCTTAAGAGTCAATAATCACCACCTGTCAGTAAGGATTGAGTGTGGAGGCCGGTCAGTACTTACCTGATGGGAGCTGTAGGAGGACTGGCCATGTAGGAGGGCTGGCGGACAGAGGCTGTATTGGAGAGGCTGCCCCAGCAGAGAGTAGCGCCCATCACCTGTACAATTTCAATTGTAAAAGTTAAAATTAAAATGCTCAATCCTTAAAAAAAAAAGAAGTTAGCATTTGATTGCTCCAGAAGAGAGAAAGTGAAGCTCATCGCCACACCCTCTCCAACTTCTTCTAACCAGGCCAACGAGGTCGAGAGAAGGGAAGAGAAAGGAAGGCGATGGACGGTGGATTTATTTACCTGCAAAAAGATTTTCAAAAGATTCAAGATTTTATTCACACAAATCTGGAAGACAAGTGGTGAAAGGGCCTAATGCAGCTCACTACTACAGTATTTTTCCATTGTGGTAATTTGGCTAAAATGCAATAAAGACGTGCACGGTGATATTACAGCGGTGGTCACCGTCTGATGCAAGACTGTGTTTGTAAGAGAAATCGCTCTTTCCAAATAGCAGGTGGATTTATCAGGTGTTGTGGCCAAGTGTAAATATAGGTCAGAGGACAGGGACGAGTTAACGCCACGTGTGGCCGCCAGACTTTCGACCGGGCCACGAAGTGCCAGTCATGTGAACCAGCTGTGGTGAGGTGAGGTGAAGCTAAAGTGGCTTTGGGCCCAACGTCGCCTGATAAAGGTTTATCGGGCTGCGGTGGAAAAGGGTGAGAGGGCCCATGTGTCTGAGCAGGACACAGTTACATCAGACCTTTTTTTTTTGTTTACTTCAAAAAATCCTGCTGTTATTATTCTGTTTTTGTTGTTTTGGCTGTCATGTTTATTTTACTTTTTTGGCAGGAAATGCACCACAATGGTTATGAACGCAAACATCAGCGGATCACACAAGTTGTACACAGATTAAACTAGACTCTGAACACTGATCTTGCAGCCAATATATCATAGTTTCGTGGAAAAACTGTCTTTCTGTATTTGCTATAATTGGTCACACACTTTTTGCAATTTATGATTTTTTCTTTAAACATCACCCGTTTGTAGCTGTGCTTTCCGACTGCTTGTGTGTCATTCGCATGGTCACTGATTACATTTAAACATTTGCATACATTTTCCTCACTTCTCGGTCTCAGTTGTGTGGCTGCAGAAATGTTTACTGGAAGGTTTTTTGCTAAAGTATTTGTTGTATCTATGTACAATACGTCTGCATGTGTTAAACCCTTCACTTTTCTCGGCCAACTGTACCTTGGGCTGGTCCTCCAGGCCGGGGAAACTGGGAAATGAGGGGTAATGGTCCGAGGCCTGGACAGACGCTGCTGACACTGCCAGAGGGAGATGGGGTGGGAGACTGAGTGGGGGAGGCCAGGGGACTTGTCAGCTGGGTACTGGCCTGGAAACAGAGAGACAAAAAAAATTAAACATGAAATACTGAAACATGTGAGCCCCATGATGCTGATCGAGCGATAACCTTCTCATCTTCACTCCAATGACAGACTGTAATTTCACCTAACAGCTGATATAAAGCATCTTTTACAGTCCAGCAGTATCACAGTTGACCACTAGGGGGTCAACAGGCTGATAATCAAAGCATGTAGAATGAATGAATGAAGGTAGGTGTTGGAATCTGGATTCATGAGGTTCTTATTCGCTTACAAGGGATTTAGCCCACGGACTGAGCAGATCTGTGTAAGTGTGTGTGTGTGTGTGTGTGTACCTGTGGAGTGTTGTCAGGTTTGTAGAGCTCTCCTGGCTTGCCGGGTCTCTGCTCTATGCTATAGTATTTGCATGGGTTCCACTGGACCAGAGGAGGATTCTGGGAAGGCTGTGGCCCATTGGGGACGCTGAGCTGCATGACCATCACCCCAGGCCCAGGAGGGGGAACTCCTGAGGAAGCGTAAAGAGAGAAGCAGAGAGACAAGCCCACGTGTAATTCAACAGGTGGTTCGGTTCTTTTTTTAGAGCCTGAGGAAATTTAACAATACTGACTCGACACGGTCGCATTTCACCAAGTTAAGCTCCGAGCCCTTTTTCTTCTTGTTTTTATTTTCAAAGACCAAATATTTCAAATCAAAGTATAAAGATGAAACATTTATATTTGATTCGTCGCAAAGCTAGAGTGTGAAGAAAATGGTAGAAGTAAATGAGCCCACTAACCATTACTTTCAGGAATAATTGAAAGGACGTTGCTATGAATAGTTTTTTGTTAGGAGACTTTTAATAGCCAGAGTCGGAGGATTCACACGGGCATTTTTCTGTGGCTCAATTTTAGAACAAATGACAAACAAAGAAGAGTCTATTTATTAATAAGAATAATCATACACACACCATACACAAACTGCACCGCAGAGGTTGAAAGGATAACACTATCACTTGGATCTGTTTAATTAAGGTCAAATGCCCTGATTTCTTCAAACATGACCCTTTTAAAAGGACATTGATTTCTAAGTTCAACCTCAGTCTGAACTTTTACCTGAAAACCTTTCACCTAATTTTGTAAAGGACAGTTGCCACTCTACTATTAGTCACCGCAGGGTTTCTAGGTATAGAGAACACTTGACTTTACATCGGACACAGTGGTCCCTGTCTGATCACCACGTTCAGTGGCAGTTCTTGACAAGTTAGTCTTGTTGTTGTTGGTTGACTTCTGGTCAACCAACAACCTGGTTGATCCTGCCAGTAGCATATGCTTGTCTCAAAGATTAAGCCATGCAAGTCTAAGTACACACGGCCGGTACAGTAAAACTGCGAATGGCTCATTAAATCTGGTTGTTGGTTGACTTCTTAGTCATCCAATTTGTTGGTTAACTTCTTTTTCTCAAGTGTAAAAAGGGGGTTTTGGTGAGCAACACCAACTTTGCAGCAGTCTTAACTTGGTTTGATTTTGAATAACATCTAAAGACAAGTGTTACGGATGTCACCTACATGATAGATACTACAGATGTTTGTTTGACAGAATAACGCCCACAAATTACATTACATAAAATGACATCTTAAAAAAAAAAGGTCTCACCTGAATATTGCTGCTGCAACTGCTGAGGGTTGCAGGGGGATGGTGACTGTGTGATTTGATACTGCTCATTGCTGGGGGGCTGCAGATAACTGACTGACGGGCTTTAGCACAGACACACACAGAAAGAAGATTAATGAAAAGAATTACTAATGCAGTCAAGTGTCAGTGTTTAGCAGTTGTCTGTAAGAATCTATCTCAGCAGAGGTTAAATTTCATGTTGGTCTGAAGGATGCAAACACGAAAAGTAAAACTAAAAAAAACAAACAAATTATTGGTTCTAATCATGAGCTACTATAAAAAAAAATTGCAACTTCATTTACAAAAATCCAAGCAAAGTTCAAGTATTTAGAGCTTGAGAAAAAAAACCCACACATATTCCATCGATATGAAGGAATGAGCCCATACAACTTCATCGTATTGTTATATCAAATGCATGACACACTTTCACATAAGGCTGAATAAATATAACATATTTTAAAATACAATTTTAAAACTGTTTTATACAAATATGATATGATCATATTCACCTTGTGCTATTCTGCTGTGTGGGTGTGATAACACTGTAGTAGACAGGCATGGGCCCCTGGACAGACTGGCTGACTGGTACCATCACCTGCTGCTGGTACTGCTGCTGCACCACCTGCTGATTCTCGTTTCCCACGGGCACCTGGGGGAAAGGTCAAGTATCAACAGAGAAGACGGCATTTACGAAAAAAGGTAGAATTAATTGTTGGGTTTTCCTCACTCCTGCCAAAATTGAAAAAAGGAAGGAGAAATAAAGACGAGACTAACGGAGGGATTATAACATTAGACGTGCTAGATGTTTACATTGTCATGTTGTTCTGCTGGAGCATTTGGAAAAAGTATCTGGAAAAGTTATTGAGTATATTACTACTGTACTGAAGAGAATGAAGATAAATGAGCAAAGCAACACAAAGTCAGTTAACTTTGTCTGACTCTTAAGAAAATAAATATAATCAATATAAATGTGCACCAGATGGAGCTGTTGAACTTGATGAGATTTGTATGGACAGTTATGGGGCTCGAATCTTAAGGATAAGGCTCAAAGGCCAAATGGCATGTTATACCACACAGGTGACTTGAAACCACCCATACCTGATATGATGGCATCTGTGGGTACTGGACCATTATGCTTTGCATCTGTCCTCCCATGCCTGCCCTCTGGGAATTGAGCAGACCAGGGTTTTGGGGCTGCTGCACACCCATCATGCTCTGGTAGCTCGGCTGCTGGCTGGGCATCATCGTCTGGAGACCTGACGACAACAGACAGAGAATGTTTAGGAAGGATATTTAAGACAGGAGAGGAACGATAGGAGGGAGCAAAACTGTTGCTGAGCTGTTGCCTTCAAGGAGAAAACAGAAGAAGAGTCGACTTATTCACTTATTTGTGAAGGAGCTAATCCTTATACCCAACGGGCAAATTAAGGGTAACTGGAAGACAAAGAAAAAAACTAATCTGGGTTAGCTTTGAACTATGCTTTGGTAAATACAGTCAACACAATGTCCCCCTTTTCATAAAAGACTTTTAATAGCATTTTAAAAATGAATGATGATACAATACAGGAGTATTTGCTCAGAGTTACTCAGGCTGCACACCAATTATGTTTCAACAATCACCAGCTCAAACAAAGGGATCGGAGAAAGTTAATTATTTCAATTCAGAAGGGGCTTATTTCACACTGCTCATGTTTTTTGAAGTAAAAAAAACAAACTTTGTCATCACAAAACCCTTTTCCAAACCAGGCAGCAAAGTTGGATTAATGCAAGGTCGCACTGTCCGCAGTGTTCATGAACCATGACGTTTTGGGAGCGCCCCGCCATGAGCCAGAGTCCATTTAGTTTGTCAACATTTTTCTGTTGTCACTTACTGTATAAACAAACAGCACACCTTCACAGACCCCGCTCGAAAGCGACCGAAAGATAAATCTGTCAAGGGTTTTTCCAGGAAAGAGAAAAGAGCTCTATTTTGGACAGAGCATATTTGACTTGGCAGAACAATGCAGGACCAAAGTTGTTTAACATCAACCTTTCACCTGGTAGACTTGAGATGGAGTATGATTTAGCAGGTTTTTTTTTTGGGATCGCTGAGATACAAAGACTTTTAAAATCAAGTGAACATTACCTGTGTACATTTAATGATTTTATCATTAGTAATCCTTGTCTATCCATTCAACAATATAGACTTAGGGTTAATATGATAGTTGAGCACTGTACACACGTGCGACGCAGCACAATGTACTGACCTGACTGCTGTGTGGGCTGAGGCATAGGTTGTGTGCGCTGGGCAGGATAAGACACCTGGTGAGACATGGGCTGGGGCACACGGTACTGCTGGCCTGAGCTGGGGTATTGACCAGGGGGGTAGTATGACACCTGTATCTGAAGAGAAGCAAAACATAAAAAATGTTTAGAAAGATGAATCACACACATTAAGATCTGCTATTTTAAACCTTTTTGAAAACATGCACTTGATTCAAGTGAACCCTCATCGAGAGGAGTTGAGAGGTTCAGGCCAGACATCTAGACTGTACGTCCCCAACGCTTTGTTCAATTTTGAACTAACTTCTGCTCTGACTCTGTGACAAGGGCTTACTTTGAACTATGACAAACTGCGTTAACTCTGCATCTGTTCTTTTGATGTCTCGCCTGTCTGTCGAACTCCTCATCTGCTCTCCTTCCCTCTCCGGTTCTCTTCACCTGTCCTACTCTTCAAAAGGGATGAAATCCGGATGCACCAATGAGAATCTAACTAAATCTCAAATGTTTTGATTGATCTTATTGACCAATCTATTTTATACATGGACTTAGACACCACAAGCAATACCAGATTATACAGCAGCAAATCATTAACGCACCATTCCATCCCAATGGGGCAACAACAACAACAACACAACTGGATGCCAGACACAGACCAACACTCTACTGCTATTTATTATTTGCTGCAGTGTAATCAGTGGATTCGTTGATTTCTCTTCCATAATATCATCTAACCTCTTCCCTTCCTCTTTGTGCTTCCGTTGCCCTTTCAAGTTATCCCTTTCTCTATTGGATCACTTAAAACTGTTGGTGTCTCTATTCCATTGCACACTGATGCGCCTTGGAATCAGCGTTATTAGGTATAATCATATATAAATCGTGCCTGAGAAATACTGGTTTTCATATATGTTGGAGAACCACTGATCTAGGCTGACCAGCTAAAGAGCTCTCTTCTTCACCACCCTGAGCTTGTTCTCATGTCCTGACTCATGTGCTGCTACAGCAACAGGAGATAACTCTTCCTCCACCTCCTCTAACCTCTCCTGGCTGCCCTCATTCTTTCTCTTTTTAAAAAAGGCTTCTCATACCCACAAACTTCGGGTCTTAGCTCAGAAAATGAGCTCGCTGGTAACCACCAGATGTCAACAATAAGAAGTAACCGATGGGCTCTTTAACATGTTTCTCATGTTCATGTGATGCAAAGTAGATCAGCTGCTTTCATGACACACAGAGAACCCAAAAGCTTCCAATGGTTTGATTCATGGATAAGAAAGACAGATGAATAGATTGAGGGCTATTCATTAAACATTTCGGCCTTCAGCCTTCGGACCCTCAGGGCCTAATGACGCCTATGCTCTCAATTATCCATCAGCTCCACCATTGAAAAGTCAGTCTGGTCCTGGTACAGTGTATTTCACTTGTAATCTAAATGCTATAATTGATATTCTGTTTTAATGAGATTATAAAGACCCCAGATTCCCTTCACAAAGACACAACAATATACCAATTAAAAAAATATGAGTAACTTTAGCTATTAAAAAACAGACTCGACTATTACAGCTTAGCCACAGAGCTACATTACAGGGCCTAGTGTCTCCCAAAGGGTGTTTAATGGCCGGGTCAATTTAGTTCTCGCTCCCCAAATGGATTGTAACAACTGCTTTATGGATATAAGCAAAGGCCTGGGGGAGAAGAGGAAGTGTGTGAGTGACAGAGAATGAAAGAACTCATTATTGTCACCGCCTACGCAATCGGAAGAATGTGACAGGCAAGATGACTGAGATGGAGCTCATGAAGGTGACGCACTGCGCTCCGAGTGCGAAGACCAAACTACTTTACAGGAATCACATCATGTCGCTCACCAAGTTTGATGGTGAATGGTGAATGTTTCCGCTTTTCTAAGAACTTGATATTCTTTTTATTTATTTTGGACATTATAATGTTATATTACAGGGTCCATAACTTTCTAGATATTTAAGAAGAGACAGCTACACTTTCAAGTATTTGCTATTTTACTGTAACCAACTGTAACCTAGCCTTTCAGTCAGTGCAGAGCAGGTGAGTGGAAAATGGAAATTTAAGTAGCATTCAAATACAATAAATGGCTCATAGATTAAGTGGGTTGAAGTGGAGGAGTTCTTTCATGGAAAATCCAACTTTGCCTGTAATTAGAACCAAATTACATGGTTCTTTCCAGGCAAGGTCTTATTAAATTACTGAGAGATCAATCAGAAATAGAATAAAGCATTTGCGTTTTTACAAATGAGAGAAAGACTAAAGAAAGAGGGCGATAATGTTGACATTGGTACAGTACAAGGACACAGGTTCCAAGAAAACCAAGTACAGAAAAACCTTCCTCAAAATTAATGAAAATTTGAAGTCAGAACCCTTGGGTCAGAACTGTTCTTTGTTTTTGTTGTGTAAACAATAGGGATGCCGAATGTTAAGGGATAGGGATGTTAAATAATTCATCTTGGCTCACTAAATCTGAGCCTTTTTACCCTCAGGGGTGCATAAACAACAGTTATGAACTTATTTTTAAATTACAAAAATGTGAAATTATTAGCGGTTATCGGTATCGGCCATGAGAAGCAGGTAAATAACGGTTATCGGTATCGGCTGAAAAAAATTCATATCGTGCATCCCTAAACTAAACCTATTTTTAACCATTTTGTTTGGATTTGTAATATGACAAAGGTGCTTTAACGTACATTCACTGATAAGACCACAGGGGTTATTGGTCTTCTGACACCTTTGCAGCTAAATCAAGTGATTACCCGATGGCACTGCTTGATAAATAAAGAGACAAATGAAACCAAAGCATGATGACTAACTACCTCTTTCAATGTCTGTGGCACAGTGAGGAGGGGGGAGAGACACTGACAACTCTGAGCAACACACAGGGAAATAGATTTCAATATAACAGATATGTGGATATTTCTGACTTTCCCCCTGATGGCCTGAATAACTTGCTGCAGCTGTTGCGCAGTGCAAAGAGAGGAGCAGCGAAAACACAACTTTGCTCCTCATAATTGAATAATAGGGATCCATTTGCTACACTTCCTTTTGCTCAGGTGCCTCACGGCTTAAATGTGTGAACACGCCACAATTTTGCCATTTTACACTCTGCTTCTCCCTGGGTGTGATTCCCTTGGAATTTTGCAAGTCTAACTTGCAATGCAAAAGGCATGTGAGAAATGATATTTAACCTACGCCTGATGCCTGCGAGAGGTGTACCTGTTGCGGTGGAGGGGGCTGCATGTAGCCTTGCGGGGGCGGTGGAGCCTGCATCACCGGCTGCGATGGAGGTGGTGGTGGAGGTGGGGGGTGAGGGTGTCCAGTTGCAGGCTGGTACCCAGACGGAGGCGGCATAGGCTGACCCGTGGTAGCCATGATATAAGCGGTCTGAGGAGGTGGGTGCTGGGACAGCACCGTGGGTGGAGCCTGATACATAGGGGGAGGCTCAGGGTTCTCACTGGACCCCTGCCGACTCAGTGTCATCTGGCTGAACTGGGGAGCCAGCTCTTCTCCCTGGGAGGAAGGGGGATGATGTCATTAGTGAACATTTGAAGTTCGTGACTCTACATCAGTACCTTTTGTAAATTTTGGAATTGTAGTGCAAGTTGAAACCGAAGGCTGAGTGATTAAAAATAAATACCAGCACAGTACATTTACAAAAGAGACAAGAGAACTAAAGGGACACTGAAATTTCGAAAAAATACCCTAGAAGATCGATATTAATTACATCTCTTTGCCTCCAGTACAAAAAAACAAGAATGTATCTGTCGATACCGTACAATACCAATGAAAATACCTTGGTGTAATGGTGGTTAGATTGCAAGCTAAAACTTAGGACACAATTATAATGTTCCGCTTTCTCAAAACATTTGAGCGTTCCAGTAAGCTTTGGTTCTGTACAAACACTGCTCGTGTGGCAGAACGTGCTCGTTTGACTGATTAGGATAAATATACATTCTTTTATAGATTAAGTTGAGGAGTGAATGCCATTAATTTAATTTAATTTAATTTAATAGCAAAGCTCACAGATATTTATTTTAAGTCAAGTAGAATCATAAATTATTTTAATTTTGTCACATATTCCATATAAATATCCAATCCAGTTTAGGTACAGGTTCTTTTGGTTTTTGGGGCTGGAGGATGGTTCATATATATATATATACAGTATATATACACATTTTTAAAAGAATATGTCACCATTAGACTTTCTTGCCCCGACTTCAGTCTCAAGTAATACTTGACTGATTCAGAGCAGCAAAAGCATAATTCTTCCGAAACTGTGATTAAATACCTAACAGTTCTGAATAAGGGCAGGGTGACAGAGCTTAAGAGTCTTTAGTAAAATACAGCGTTAGTTCAGTGGGAAGTGTGAGAGTGTCAGTGACGCAGTGTTTAACTGAATTGATATTAAGAGATGAAGCTCCAAGGGGTGTCAGTACCATTGTGTACTGCTGGGGAGGAGAAACTGGCAGGAGAACCTGGGGGCAGGAGGGGCTGGAGTAGGAGACAGGCTGAGAGGGCTGCAGAGACGCCACCGGCTATAAACGCCCCAAGAACAGGGAGGAAATAAAAAGGCAGTAGAAGGAAAGAAAGGAACAAAGAGAAATGAAGACACGGGATAGATTTGGGTTAGAACACAGAGGAAAAGTTGTTAATGAACAGATGGATAGTAATGGAAATTAATTTAGTTTTGAAATATTATTCAAAAGCAATAAAAAAAATGGATACAAAACTACTACTTGGAGAGAAACAAGACAGGAATTGGCTGCTTCCATACATGTTGTTATTGACCATCTTAAATGTTTATATTGTAACTCAATAACCTTCTCCTTGTATATGGCCAGATTCAGCCTTGGGCACAACAATATTTTAATAACTAGCCATATTAGAGGAGGATGGTGGACAGAGGACCACTAAAGCTGTAGTTTTGACCTTGACCTTGAAAGTGTGTCTTAATTTTACCTGATATCATTGACATAAATGCATCTAGTGGAGGTGCTTACCTGAGCAATCATATGGTTACCCATGGGGTGTTGCTGTGGGGTGGGCAGCAGGGCAGTCTGAGGCGGTGGCTGGGGCTGCTGTGGTGGCTGTGATGGGCAGGGAAGCAGGCTACGGCTGGACTGGGAGGCTGTGGGTGGAGGACATACATCAGGACTGACAAGAGACAAGCCTAGTGATGCCAGAAATAATTTCTGCGCAGGGCAAAATGTTGAACCCAAAACACTTTCCCTTAAAATCTATTTTACGAGGGAGGTTTCATTATTGTCCTGTAAAATCCCAGCAGAGGTGAAGCCAGCCTCTAGTTTAAATGTTGATTATAGATACAGGTGATTTCTGATTGTTTGAACTTTCAGTGATTGTTAAATAAGCTAAATATAACACAATTTTCCTCCTGGAAAAAGGTTGGGTTGAATTATATTTGAGGATGCATGAAGAACTGAATATATTTTGCTGCAAAAGAGAGAAAAATAAATTCCCTAATGACTGGTAAAGTGTCAAAAGCATCTCTGGATATTTCTACGGCAGAAACTGCAGGGACTGTATCGTCTGTCAAGCAGCCAAGAGTTACCGGTGTCACAGAATTTAATGAGGGTAAAAAAAAATTCTAACAGATAGAGAAAAAATAATTCTGGCCACTTCCAAGAGCCTGACAGATGAGAATGTGTGAATATTTGACTGACAGATTAAGCTTGTCAAATGTGGTATTTAGATTCTGCTTCTTCTTTCTGAATTCAGAATAACAACACTTGTCTCAATGACATCAAGTGACGAGACCTAGATGTCTCTCTAGCCCTTACCGGAACGAGAGCCTTTGCAGCTTCCCTGTGAACCTTTGTTGCTGCCAAGGCTGTCCCCTCTGGTAAGGATGGATATGCCAGAGAAGCTGCTGGACTTAGTGACGGGTGGCCGGAGGGTGCGGTTGGAGCTGTCCGAGTCGGTGCTGCTCCAGGGCCGTGGCTCCAGGCACTTCATGTCACTGTCTGTGCTGCTTTGACGACTGCTAGATGCCCGGCTGGAGCTCTCGCGATTCCCTCTGAGAGAAGACAGAGGAGGGAAAGAGAGAGAGACAGAGAGAGTGAGAGAGAGAGAGAGGGGGAGAGACACAAAGAGGTGAAATGATTGGGACAAAATGGATAGATACAGGAATAGGGGGAAAATAAAGAGAGGGGAGTGTTGAAACGAGGTGAGTAAGAGGGTAGCAAGTCAAAGATGTGTGCAAATTACAGAGAGCAGGGTTGAAGAATAAGAAGTCAAACACAAAGATGTAGGGGGAAAAAAAAGAGGGGGGTGTGCACAAAGGAGAATTTGAAGCAGAGAGAAATGTGGGTTGAAGCAGAAAAATAGAGACAGTTAGACAAAATAGGTTAAGGGGGAGGTAGCAGAGCAAGGAGAGGTCATCGACAGGTAGAGAAGACGCAGTTTGACAGGCTTTAGGATTGGGCATTCAACACAGATGCATATCGTCTAGTTTAATGAAACCACAATACCAAATCAGGCAACAAACCACAAAACAATATTGTGTCCAATTTTAAACATACAACCACAAACACATTCACTCACACACATTCACTCACACACAAACAAACAACCCCATCCACAGGGAAAACACACATGCAGGGAGAAAGGATGCAACACTGGGGTGTAGGAGGGTATTACAGAGACACAAGATGAGTACAAACATCCATGAAATGAACACACAAAAGACTGGGGACAACATTCATGTGAAGGACCGTCCAGAATGGGCACTTGCATACAAACGAATACATGTTGAATACAGACAAACAGTAACACATGCACTTAATAGACATTGTATTGAAGACAAGGACTGAAAGAAATAAGACACACTTACACCTGAAAATCAACATCAGATGTACACAAACACTCAGACATGAAGAGCAGATGTACACCAACACTCAGACTCACACACACACACACTGTCTACAAAATAACCACTCGCTACCACTGGTTCACCACCATGATTCTTTAAACTATATTGCCGTATACACACTGGTCGTTGTGATGCTGTCACCCTGGATAAGGGCAGCTGCCGAGAAAACCAATGATCACACTGTGAGCGTAACCTCCACGCTGGGGGAAACCCCTCAATCACATGATAGCTGGGGTCTGCCATTGACATGTCAGCATTAAGAATATTGTTATTCCACTTGAACGTGTCCCACAGTGCTTGCGCTTGAATATGACAAATTTAAATAGAGATGAAAACCAAAAGAGAAAAACGTGTCAGGTGTTCGATTTAATGAAGACAGACCTACGACTCTGCAATTAAGACAGCAGGGAGAGAAAAAAACCCACAAAGTCAGCTGTGAAATCTTGTTTTTTTCATCTACTTAGGACTGGAAGAGGGATATGAACGGAGCATGTCCGTGTAGAAAGAACAAGAGTAAAATTAATTCAGAACATGTACGGCTGACTGTGGGAATCTCCATGACAAGAACAGGGATGTGGTAAGGGTTGTAAAACCCGAGCGATAGTGAGTGGCTGTGGCTGATAAATATTTCAGAGAGACTGTAATTAATGGAGGAATCTATTTTGAGTCCTCTCTCTGCACAGCCTATTTTGAGGAAGGGTGGGTGCTCTGCCGTTCTTTGAACAGGCAGCAACACACTGGATCGCTTCCCTCTGCAGACAAGGATGAGATCAGGATGAGCTGGAGCAGGAAGAAGAGGCCAGTCTGGCTGTTCGTCATATGATATTTCATCTCTACTCACTGCTCACAACAGCATTGCCCATCACATGCACAAACAGGAGCAGCAGGGAAGCTCGGCTGTTGTTATGTGGTTCCATCACGCTCAGTCTTTATTAAATGCTAAACCCTTGTTTCAATGAAGAACTTATTGTTTTGGCTCATGTAAGAGAAGAGGTTTAATGGCGTTCTGTAAAAGGTTAACATCTGATACTATTCAAATTAATATATATTATTTAATAATACTGGACATGGGGTATGAACCTACGTTTTAGGTTAAATGTAAAAGACTAAAGAATTAAAACTGCAAACTTTTATCATTAGATCGTTAAATTTTAGATAACAAGTCAAACTCTGATGAAAAAGCACAAATAAAAAGGATAACAAAGCAGTGAACACATTAACCACAACACTATTTTTTGTTTTTACAAACTATTGATAAATTTGCAACAATTTCAATGATTCTTTTAGGCAATTATTTATTTAATTTATTTTGAAAGAGAGAAAAACGCCTAAATAACAAGTGGTATCATAAAATGTGAATATGAGCTGCTTCAGTAAACGAATTGTGCAAATTTTTGGGGGGCGGGATGAATTGATTGAGTAAAATTGTCAGAAGACTAATAAACAATGCAATTTAGCGTCAGCTGCAGCACTTATGGAAACGTGATAACACAGTCTGTACTTTACAGTCTCGTGCTTCGTATTTCCCGCTTCTATTCTATCTACGATTGAACTATTTAGATATTTTTGTGTGCTACTATGCAACAGGTGACATGTTAACAAAATAATACAAGACTAAGTCAACCACAAAACAAACAGGTTACTGTGAAAGCAATGCAGTTACTTTATATAAAAATGTAGTTGATAGTGGATGGGTAAGTAGGTAAATCAGTCCCCGGTGAAACCACAAAGCAGCCATGCATGGGCCATGGGAAGCCCCACGGTGCAGTTCTGGAATAGCCATCAATCAGCCGACTACGCCAAGCAAAGATATAAAGAAAACCACCACAAGTCACCACTGTCATCACCAAATCACTTTCAAAAATGGGCATGGCAACACACAAGTCAAAGTCAGCAGCACCCCAATACCTAAAGATCTGCCTCCTCTTTTGAGAGCTAGAGCAGTAGCCCTCAGTGGAAAGTCTGTTGGGGTTAACATTAGGAGAAAATGCTAGGGTTACAGGACTGGATTGGACAACAGCAGAGGGTTTAAGGGGGGATGAGATAAGGAGGGGTATGAGGTAGGGGTAAGCATAAGTAGTGTTTAACTTTTACCCCTGAGAAGAATAAGAAAAATAAAAAAGCACACTAGGCAGAAACTAACTGTTGGAAAGCCCACGCTTACACTTTCTCTCTCCCTCAGCATATTGTGTACTAATCTTTCAACCTTTATGGCAAGAGTGCCTCAGGATGGAGGCGCGCTTTAACTGCTGTGTGCACTAACTATAAAAAAAACCCCACTACGTACAAATCTTTCTCAAAGACCATTTGTTCCTCATAATCAGAGTCAGCCTAAAGCAACATTTTGTTAAATTGTTAGGTGTAAAATCTGGCATATTATAGAGGGACAAATTAGCAAATGCATACAGATCATTTGCCAGAAAATGAGAAGATTAAAACAACTATCAAATAAATATATTGCTTTTTTAAAAATTTGTAAATGTTACACAAGGTGAATTTTGCCAGACCTTCGTTAACTCCAGGTGGTCAGATTTATAGCCAGAATAAATATAAAGGTGTGTTATGTTTATTAGTCAGTGGCCCCCTACCTCTAATAAGGAAAACCTAACAAGGAAACAGTAGCTTAAGGGGATAGTTGCAAAGGAGAGAGTCGTACAGAGAGTCTCCAGGAGGATGCACCATCTTACCTGCTGTCGTTGATGTATCCGTTTTGAGAGGACTGTAAAAAATAGGACACCTGCACATTATGAAATGCTTCATTCACCCAGTAACACATTTTTTGCAAGTCAACCTTTCAGAAGTGTTTTCAAGTTTGACATCATAAGCCTTTACGAAAAGTTACTGTATGTTACTTGAAGCAGTGGTTCCCAAGCTGGGGAATTCGGCAAGGAATTGAAAGATGAATCTTTGTTGAAAATATCACTATGATTTTCTTGTTTTTTTTCTTACCATATGCTGTATAGTTTTACCTTTTTAGGCCTCTAAAAACTTATGGTAAAAAATAACAGACTTGCACGCTGTGATGAGGAATCACTGGTCACAAGCAGAAAACACTGGGTTATATTACTAAAAGTTTTAAGTTCTCTCTAATCAAGACATATTGACCTCCCACTAGTCAAAAGAGGAGGAGATAACAGCTAATAGATAAGAAATGGATTGTGATTTAGTGATAATTTGTTTGTTACCCTGTCCAGGTCCAAAACTTACTTCTCGGGCAAAGATCCGGTCTCGTACTCGCTGATACTCCTCCTCTCGCTCTTCAATGGACTTGCTACGCCGTCCGTCCTGCAGTGGCACACGGATCTAACATTTGGGAAAACAATCAAATCAAAAAAAATGTAAGTTGTAATAAAAAAAAAGTTCAATGGGCCACTTTGGAATGATCTCCATTTACATATAAAATTGTCATAATATATTAAAATATGGTTAGATTTTCATCAAAGTTTAATTTAATGAACAAACAATTTATTGTTAAGAATATACACAAACCATTGTATTGTTGTTGCCAATATTGAATAAATCATTCAAACTTTCTAAAGTATGTGAAACCCAAGGCTAATGACATCAACAATCCTGGAAACAATAACATTTTGAGTTTGCTATTCATAAGAAGTATTTCCTAATGTGAACCAGTCCTTGCAGGAACGAGATCTCAGAAGACTTTAGATCAAGAATAGTTGATTTTCATCAAGCTTGAAATGGTTACAAAGTCATCTTAAATAGTAGATATCCATCAGTCTACTGTTAAACAAACAGTCCATACATAGAAATGACTTAATGTGGATGCGATCTCCCTAGGAGAAATAATTCAGCTGAGATGATTCCAAAAGCACAACATAGAAAGCTCAGTGAGGTTAAAAACAACCCCAGAGTAACAGCTAAAGGCTGAAATGAATCACTGGAGCTGGTTAATATCACTGTTCATGCTCCATGATTTGCATATGGGAGAATCATGGTGTCCATGGCAGGACACCATCGAGGAAGCTGCTGCTCTCCAAATCAAACATTCCTGAAGAGCTTGACTCTCCACAACACTACTGGGAAAATGTTTTGTGGACTAATGAGATTAAGGTTGAATTGTTGAGGAACATGCAACACTACGTATGGGGTCAAAAGAGAACTGCACACCAACATTAAGTAGTAAGTATGGTGGAGAGAGGATCAGGAAGTTAATTCAGGTAGGTCAGTGTCTACTGACGATATGCTGAATTCTGCCTGCCGAGGAGAGTAAAACCATTGTGGATGTTTTAAGGTGACACTGACGCATATCATCTTGTCATATATATCAATAATATGATCAATATTTCTTTTTTTAATATCACAGTTATTGTCAATATATCTCAATCGCCCTAGCTAGAGGTGGAGCTTCTTCCACGAGTGTCATCACCCCACATACAGCGTACCTGATTATCATCCTTGTCCATGCTGGCATCATCTCTCTTAAGGATGAATTTCTTCTGAAAGTCCATATTACGTTCATCCTTGATGTGTTCAGAGAACCTTTGCTCAGGGCTGCAGGGAAAAAAAAGTTGCATTCTATTCATAACAGTCATATATGAGGATTAGAAAAACATTAATCTAGATCTGACTTTTTAAAAGCTTCATGACTGTAGCTACTGAAGCCTGGACCGAATTCAGGAAGAGCACTCACATGCGTGTGTTGCCCGTCTTGTTGATGATGACGGCCTTGCCCGTCTGATCCACATTGTGGTCCATGCCGAAGTAGGCAGCCACGCGGTGCAGCAGCATACGGTGATAAGAAGTCATCTGGGGAAACCTCTTATACTGGTTGCTGCAGGGGAAACCACGGATAAAGATGTTGGGGGCATAAGTAATTTCAACACTGCACTGTTATGAATTGCTAATTGCTAAAATGATCTTTTTCTCTTTTTGTTGAATGCAGTTATGCCTGCTCTCATTATGTGCCCATTTCTTTGAGACTTTAAAGAAATTTAATGTATCTTGTATGTACAATTGACAAATGGTAAAGCATTTTAAGGGATTCTGTGAACACTTCAATAGATGTTTAACCAAGCTGTTTGAGATTAATGAGTGAACAGGGGTAAATACTTTAATGATGGTCTTTCTTTTTAATTCCTGAAATACCACCTATTTTCTTGATTTTCCACAAGAATTATCCAATAACACAAATATTTTTTTTTCTTAAAATTTTCGAGGTTTATGAAAAGCAGGATTTCAAAATCTGGGGGCAACATATTTGGATTTAATGTGTAGATGATGATTTACTGCTTTCAGACATTATGAATTGTTTAACCCAAGTCTAATAAAACATACTGGTTACAGAGGAACAGAGTCCACCTCAGAAATACTAACCTAAACTTGCCTCATAACATCAACTACAGCTTGCCATATTTATCTCGTTACCACAGCATTCTATAAATAAATAGGAATGGATGTAGAGCAGCTATATTTAAATACAAGCGAGTGGTTACGAAGAGCGTGCCTTACTTGTCATCATTAATGAACTCCAGGATATCTTGTTCTAGTTTGAGCAGCATCATTCGATCCCTGCTGGGCCAAAGGGGGAACGAGAGAGAGAGAGAGAGAGAGAGAGAGAGAGAGAGAGAGAGAGAGAGAAAGGAGGTGGATCAGTGACTAGAGTGTTGTGAGCATACCAACCAAAGATCAAAGGTAGAATGTACAGCAATAAATCCTTCTAATAATGGTTGTATCACTTCTATCAAGATGGTGAGCATTTTGTATCCTTTTCAAACTCTCATGCTGCCATGCTTGTAGATATAGACACTATATCAACAATTTATCTACAAACTTCTGTAGAGATTACAAGACTTAGATTCTTCAGACAATATTATTAGATCACAGAATGCTCAAGAGTCCTTGCCTATTGGTTATAGATTCCCTTTAACGCAGCATTACATGGTGCTTCTTCTGATTAATTGTTTGTTTCCATATTGGGCAATTATTGTGCTTGTCAGATGGGTTGCGATCAATAAAACTAAGAGGTTACAAGACTGCAGACCATTTTTCAGACCATGAGAATGAAAAACATCTAAGTGCTTTTTGTTCACACTTCATTTATCTGCTACAAGGATTTACCTAAAGAGCAACTCAATAAAAGAACAAATGTAAGATATCATCATGTTAAAAGATTATCAAAAAATTACCATTTTAACTACTAAGTTTTTGATAAAAATGTTTAATTATCTCAACAGCAGTGGGACCAGAGGAAATTGTGTTTGTGCCCTAAGTAATCCCATCAAGTAAATTTTCATTGTTCATTTCCTGTAATGCTGTTGTTTTAAAAATGTGTCTGTCAGTTCATCTTCGGTGGCAATCTCATACCTGGGATTGTTTTTCAGTGTGTTGACCAGAAACTCGTGAACATCAATGCCCGTGGAATCAGTGTATTCCTGACTGGAGTCTAACGGAGAGAGAGAAAAAATAAATATGCAGGCAAGTGGAAGAAAGGGCTGAGAGACTGAGTGGGAAAAGCCAGCAAGTGACACTTCCTGTAAAGTACAAATGAGAAAGGAAGTGCAAAGTCAGATCACTACTAAGCATAGCCCCAAAACATAGCAGCAACAACATTCCAGGTTGTTCAGGAAGGATAAACCTAAGAAGCAGACATCAGCTAGCTGTTCTTTGCTTTCACACATATACACACTCCTCAGGAGATGTTTTTCCAGTATTTTTCCACTACACTACACAGTTGGACTAGCCATTTCATTTCTGTTGCTCTTTGAGTCTAATGATGCATCTGCAGAGAGAGGGAGTGAGGCAGGTAATTCAAAAAAAAAAAAAAAAGAGCGGGGATCCAATCATCTTCCAGAGAAATTAGCTTGACACATTGGTTTTGGTACTTTGGGTTTTAACAACGGACATCATACATAAAAGTTATGCCACAAGAGAAAAAAACTATTTAAATTTACTAATGCAGAATGTTTTAACTGAGATTGTTATTTTTGGTTCATTTTATTTTGCAAGGAAGTGAATTTAAATAAAGTTAACATCACACCTGTGACAAGATTTACATTTGGTTTTGTGTAAGATTATTCATTGTATAAAAAGTGTGATCAACTCCTCAGCGGCAAGCTGTAAAATAAATTGAACGTCCAAGGTTGCATCTTACCACGCGAGAGCATCTTTCGCGGAGTCTTATCCTTCTTCTCCTTCTCATCATTTTCATACTCGTCCTTTGAGGACTTCTCCTCTTCCTTGTCTGACGGACAGCTGATGTGAAGCTGGATGATATCCTGGAAAACAATATTCCACCGCTATGAGATAACATGGTAATATTCTGAATTCTAATTTTGTTATGCCTGTTAAGTAATGTTAATTCTACACAAACTGCCCTTAAACACAAAAAATTGCAAGCTAGTTTAACTGCGGAGTGCGGACTAAGGTGAGGAGTTAGGGCATAAGCTCAGAGACAAGGACAGTACCGATTCTGGAGGTCCATCATTGGAGAATGGACCAGAGGACTCCTCACACACTGCCAGACTCCGTACCAGCTTCAGTTTGGCATTAGACTGAAACACAATCACAGATGTATAATAATTAATAAATATAAATAAACTTAATTTCTTTTTTTCTTTTCTTCAGATTAAAATGTTAATAATGGAAAGTCAAAAATACAATGAACCAGCAGGGGGTTATTTCAGGGAGTGGGATGATTTGAAGTTATTGGCTTTTACTTGCAGAAAGATGATTACCTGTTTTTCGAGCAAAAAAGCCCAAACAAACAAAAACGTGTTATAACTTACCTTGGACCTTTTCCTGCCATGGCTGTGGTTAGGACCTCGTTTCTGCAAAATAAAAATGTAATTTTCTAATTAAATACACATAAGAATATACTACCTATGGATTTTAGAGAATGCTTATGTTTAAATGGGTTGAAGCATTGTTTTTTAAACAGATCAGACTGTGAAAGTATCACTAAAACGACAATGCATTAGGCTGACAAACTCTCGAGGACTGTGATCTTTTATCTTAAAAATAATTACATCCAAAATCTGGCTAAAACAGAAATAAGTCTTAATTAAGTTTGCTAGCAAAGAGGTTCTTAAATTTTTTTTAATGTATTTATATATCTAAAATGTGTCAGTCTTGGCTAAATAATGTGTTTGACTGTAAAAGAGACACATTGGGCAACTTTTGCGCAGGAGGTAGAGACGGATGTCCGCTAACCAGTGCCATGCCAGTCAGTGTCCTTGGGCAAGAAACTTTTTCACAAAGTGCAGTAAATAGCAGGACTGTTTGAATTGTTTTATTTAATTATACAACAAATCCGTCGTTGTGATACATGTCATGTCTAAAAACAGCAGGACTCTTATATCATCACTTCTTCCCACCTGTGCATCCTGTGAGGCGCTATCCTCAGGCTCCAGGCCCTCCCCTGCCCCCTCCTTGGTGCCCTGTGGTTGAGGGGAGGTCTTGCCTCGACTGCAGGGCTCAATGAGTAGCCCACTCTCTCCCTCCTGCTGGATGTCTGTTGTCAGGCTCACTGACATCTTCGTAGGGGAGGGGGAGAGGGTGGGTGAAGGGGGAGGGGGTTGGGTGGAGGACCCAGGAGTGGCTAAGAGAAAAGAGGCGAGAGAAAAGAAAGGGACATTCTAGGTTGCGACAATTTTACACACCAAGCAGCTGCGCAGTTTTGAAATGAAATGACAAAGGAGAGAGCAGACAGTAAGTTAGAGTGTACGATTATACTACTATCTACCTGTAGGTGGTACCAGATCTGTGCTGGACTCTGTACAGGGAGTCTGGATGGGAACCACACACAGTAAGACGAGGGGAACCCACTAAGGTAGGGCACTGGGCAAGGCTGCAGCAGGGGGCGAAGCAACGTCCATAGCAAGCCTTAGCTCTCAGGGTGGAGCTGCGAGGAAACAACATACAAAGACAAAATAAAAAAACATTTTTATTTACTGAGTTAAATGATTTCTAGTTACAGTATAGTTATTTATCTGCTCAAATGGTTTGTTCTATCACTTGTTAAGAATAAGTGGCCTCATTTTGGGGGATTTTGTTAATAATGAAAAACATTGTAGTTTTCAAATTATGATTACCCACATCTTATTTTAAAAATTCTAATAAAAGAACAACTGAATGGACAAACAAACTATATAGCCAAATCTCTACAAATGTGATATTTAGTGCTTGCAGTGCACCTGGGGACATTTCAACTTTGGATATAAAAGGCTGGATTTTCTTATCCTGTTTTAGACATTAGCAGCATATTGGTGTGAGTAAGGAAATCTGAACAGAATAAAGACCTTCTACACCACGCTTGTTTTGTAACAATTACTTATTTTCATGTGCCATGGCATTTGGTGCTAGCTAAAGCTACATTTCTTTCATACCATTTGTGAAAATCAGTTACAAAATAAACCTCTCTGAAGATCAATATATTACCCCCCCTCAAAAATAAGCAAGCATTCGGAGGGGGCGATTTTCCATATAAAAGGCTCAAACTTGCTCCAAAGGATTCAAACAAAAGACACATAAGTAGAGTAATATAACAGGAAAAGCAACATGCACATCTGAAAAAAGGCATTGATATTTACAGCGATCAGGTGAACTGAAAAGGCAGCAGTTAGCCAGCCAGACAAGGGGGAGGGGCACAAAAAGCAGGCCAGCCACCACCTCAGCGGTCCTCTGAGATGTCTCTAGTTCTCTCCCTCCGGCTCAGTGCAGCAGCATGGTCTGCCCTCCAGTCGAAGCCCTGGATGCCAAAAGCAGAAGAGGAAGACACGGATGACGTCATGTTTCACACACTGTGTGACTCATCGCTGCTGCTGCTGCTGCTCTTTCCATCAGGGAGGGGGACAAAGAGCTGAAAGCTCAGAGCCTACTGGTACACTGGGTTAACTAATCAGCACGTCATCAAGTCAGGTCTGCCCAAATGCTAAATTGTTCATTATCTGACCTTGTCATTATTTAAAAAAACAAGTTTCTACAGTGTGAGCATCCTTCTTCGTGGATGAGGTATTTTTTTCTTCTTCTGAGAAGTGTTAAAATTTTCCCCTGTATAATTCATGCTAGTAACAACATTTTTTGCCTTTTCACCTGGACGTCCTGCCTAGTGCTTGAGTTGAATCACTAGTAAAGAACTGCCAGTATTAGTGATGCAATAGTTCGATGGAGGCATCAGATATCGGACCAACATCACTTCATCTACTTACTGAGAAAAAACGGAAAAAAATACAGACCTAGAACAGGGTGGTAGTCATCACTTATATGACCTACTGAGTCAGATTTGGTTCAACATAAAACATTAACCCCAGCATGGCGAGGCATATTTCATCTTGCCGACACATAGTGTTCATTTCTTAGTATGTGCACAACCAACACATCAAATTGACGCAGGACATGATGCATACGCCTACGCACAGTTAAAGGCAAGGATATCTTCTAGCTCCAAAGACAGCTTAAATTTTGACAATATCATCATCATCAAAAACATCTTAATAACTAAATCATCATGTCCTTATCATGACTATGTATTCTCTCTCTTCTCCAATTCTATTTTACCATCATAGAAAAACATGACTCAAGAAGCTAAGCTCTGGGGGGTGATTTTAGCTCAAAAGTAGAAACTCTGCAGTGTTAGGTGTTATACAAATTTACATGCAGGGGACAGACAGCACATGAATATATTATGTGTCCAACACGCCGAAACTATCTGGCATAAACAGTAGGAAGACAGGAATGTGTTAAATCCCATATACATGCAAATATGAAATAGCAAGATGAGGAGTGAATGGGCACTAATTTAGGCGTCAGAAAGCATGATTGTCAACATGTATTCATGCAGCATGGATGAGTGCCATCAATGCATGTCCCTGTCTGTGTGGCTGTGCTGTGCTGGGCTGTATTGTGGGATAGATAAGAGATGAGTGAACAAATGAGGCAGGGATTCCCGCTGTGGGAAAGACCCAGGCAAGCAATGCAACAGCAAATGCGTCATCAGCAGCATCACACCACATCACTGACCAGGACACCCACAATGCCGCCAACCCCACTCTGCTTATACAAGCCTTCCATACAGCAGCACAGAACATGGCCAAACTTTCTACTGTAGGCAGACACAAATGCCTGATACAGTCTCCTCAAAATAATCTCCTCCTTTTGCTTTTTCACACACACACACACACACACAAAAAAGAATGAATTTTTTGGATTGAAAGAAAGATAGTCATTCACCTCAGGTGTCATTCTCATGGTTGAGCAGAGTGATGCCTAACCATTACCATAAGCAAAACCTGTAAAGATTAATCTTAACCCTAAAAAAGCAGTTTCTACACATGTGGAGCTCAATTTCTGTCCTTGTGGTGAGTGGGTTAGAGGTTGTCCCCACTTGGATATAAAAACACCTCCCTCCCCTTCACACACACAGGCCCACAGGGTTGCCAAGGAGATGGTGACGTCATTCCCAACTGCTGCCATTTGTGTTGAGCAAGTACCAGCGAGGATGGCAGAGAGAAGAATGATATTAAAAATAAATAAATTTGTGGAATTACAGGCTGCAAGGGATGGAAAACAGAAAGAGCAGGCCGGGGCAGGATGAAGAGAAAAAGCATCTGTTATTTCTTCTATTGCTTCTAAGCAATCAAACCCTGTGGTACAAACAACAATGTGGGTTCTCAGTCATGCAGGTCATGAGATATCAAGTGGTAAAAATGTCCAATTAAAGCTGCTGAACTGATAAATCCTCTCAAATGAGTAAGGGAGCCATTTCAAAACTCAACAAAGAATCCAGTACATTAGACAAATGATGTACATTCCCTTTAAAACATTACAAATATAAATATGTATGTAATTCTCATAGATGTTTATATTAGCAATAGTAGATTGACGATATACCAAATTTAGCCTATTTTACAACAACAGAAACCTCTAACCTTTAACTGTGTTATTGAGTCAGAAACACTGTATATTTAATTCATATCTAATAACGTGAATTAAGTATGAGACCAGACTCAAAATATCAAAATTTGACTCCAGACTTGAGCAGCAAACGTGAGCAGGATGTGAGTCAAAGAATGTACCTCAACTAAAGTAATGTGATTTTGTAATGTGGTTTGGTAGCTGAACAAAGTTAGGCTGTTTTCACACGTAACTTCTTTTTCTGATGAACACAGCTGGCAACATTTTGTCATATTTTTTTAATTATGACTGTTCCTAAGGGCAGTTGAGATCGTCCTGTGTTACCGTAACTTATACTAACCTAGAGTTAACATTAGTCAGCAGGCGAGTGTTTTGCGAGTTTATGAAATAAACACAAACACCAACCAAAGTCTCTCTTAGGGCCCATCCTGTTACATCACAAATAAATGACAATGTGTCAAAATATAGGCTGCACATTGCACACTCCCCAACTACGATTCCACCAGTCGCAGCAGCAGCAGCAGCAGCAGCAGCAGCAGCAGCAGCAGCACTGATCTCTGCCTGGCATGTCCCAGTTCAGTCACTGTGTTGGTGGGCCTGATGTTGATCTCTCTCTGCCAACTGTCTACATCAACACATGTGGCTGCAGAAATACAGCTGGGCATCTGATTCACAGAGGACTCAGGCCTGTGCCAAAATCTACAACATGTTGGTCTCATAAAACCACATTCACAAGCTGATGTAACACAGCAGGACAGAGATGCTATGATTTAAGAACAAATATTAATAATCCGTTTAATGTCTCAGGCTGGAGATAAATTTGCTTTTTAAGCACATTTGTGGACAGTCGGCTGCGATAAGGACTTGCACAACAGTTTTCACAGATTTCCCAGGGATCTTCATGAAAAGAAAAAACAGCATATTAAGTGTGTGTGTGTGTGTGTGTGTGTGTGTGTGTGTGTGTGTGTGTGTGTGTGTATATATATTAAGTAGGCTTCTTAACTTATGTCATGGTTTCACAAAAGCCTGTGACAACCCACGTAGATGGACCACAACATCACCATCATCAGCTGTCACAATGCCGTGCAGGGCACACTGACCCACTTCACTCGCTCGCTCGCTCGCTCGCACGCACGCACGCACGCACGCACGCACACTACTGGCCTTGCAAACTTTTACATAGGCCCGCCTGATGACAGGCAACCAGCTGAGACACACAGGTCACACACTGCACTGCCCTCGGTGTCAGGTTTCCACACCAAACACTGCCAATGGAAGGGAGCCCTGGGTGAGACGGTGTGTGTATGTGTGAATGGGCCAGAGAGTGAAAGAGTTATCTGTCTGGACAACACTTATGTATGTGTGTGTATGTGTTTGTGTTTGTGTGTATGGTAAGACACACAGAATGTATACGACCATTTCAGATAGTAGGCTAGCTGGACTTAATATTTCATGCAGGTATGAGATCACTGTCAAAATTAGCTGCCCCAGGTCAAGCTGGGTCAGAGTCTCGGCAAAAGTTAGCAGCGGGGCGAGCCAGAGAAATGACAAGAATTCTACTGCAAGGTAAGTGGTGAGAGCAGAAAGCTTGTCTATATATCAAGCACTGTTTCACATTAATTACCTGACTCTGTTTGCCTTCCAAAGTCTAATTTCTTCCGCCAGTTTCATTAATAGTCTGAATATTTTTAACACTTTTCATAATATTATGAAAGATCTGGGGGTTTTTTGCTGTTACTTCATTGTGGAGCTGTGTGCAGAGTTCTTGTCCTCGCTGTCACTCTCATAGATTGAATTGAATTTTGTGGGAAACTGTCTCAAGTCTTTTGACTTATGAGGTAACTAATGTCTGAATAACTGAGACATGTGTATGGAGCCAAAAGCCACATTTTGGTACAAGTTGTTGCCAAAGGGCATCAATATGTTAAAATGACAGGATGGGTTTTAAAAACTGATGGTACAGGATGTGATTTTTAGCCTACACTGCTGCACTGAAATGATAGGAATCACATTTGTGGATTGAAATAAACAATATTAATCAATTGTTAGCTTCAAGTTATTTATTAAATAAAAATTCACAACTTATATAGGTTCCCCATCCTTCAGTGTGAGGACCTGCGACTTTTCTCTGACTCAAGTAATTAAATAATGAATCACTTTGGATGACTTTGGAGACTGGAGCCAATGGGAAATTACATGAGGGAAATGACAATGGGCACCACAGATACAATACAGAGGAACCTACAGAGGCTGGATCTACAGTGCGTTTTTGTTTTTTCCTCACCTGGTTATTTCTATTTAATGACAAGTAAGTCAAAAGAGTTGTTTTTTTGCTACTATTTACTCATTGCATTCACTGCATTTCACATTTCATAATGGAGAAGCATACGCAGACATGCCTCTCCATTTTCTCTGCAGAGCCTGAATGAAAGATTAAGGTGAATGGAGGCACAGTACGATGCAAACGGGAGTGAGCGAGCACGTACCAGAGACAGCAGTGGGAGAGGCATACACAGGCAGCTCGACCCAATTCAGCTCCTCTGCATTCAACCACGCACCTTGCCCATTTGACGTCAGAGAGAACCCATTTCACAAATGCCAGCAAGGTTATGTCTTCGCAGATGTGGCGGCTGACGTGTGTAGTAATGGCAGAATTTGTGCAAGCTCAGGGGCTGCACATATTATAAACAAGCAGCGCTTGCAGTATGTAGGTACCCGTGTTTGTCTCTATCAGAGAGGATTCCCCCTTGCGTCGATTGCACAATCTCACACAGGGAGGGGTGAGGGGACATTTGCACTAAAACAGAGTCAGTAGTTTACACAGTAAAAAAAATGGTTACATGCATCACTGGCCAGCGCACACAAATAGACTCCCTTTATGCCGTGAGCCATGTAAAAATGATTTACGCGACTCCATGGCTCAGAAAACAGACAGGAAACATATCTGACGATAGGAAAACCAAACACAGATGACGGGAACATGAATGGTCAAATGAAGCGGAAGACAGGGTCTCTCTTTTTCATCTATGACTCTTCTCTGTCCTTATCCTTGCCACCTCCTCTCTGATTTCTCTCAGTCTCAGAGAGGATACCCCTTCCTGCCTTCCACCCCCTCCACATCAACCCCTCCCATCAATATCTCTCTCTCCATCCACCCACAATGAAGTGTTAGCTCTCCATCTCTTGCGCTTTTCCTCCCTCTCTTTTTTCTTCCTCTTTTAATGTGTCTTCTTAAATTGTCAGGCCTGCTGCTGACGCCATCCTCCTCCATTCAGCCTACCCACTCATTCCTGTGGGATGAGCTGTGACTCATTCTCTCAATCCTTCCCTCCCCTTCCTCCCTAGTTACCTACCTACCTTTCTGAAGTCTCCCTGTCTTTCTTGGTTGCTCTCACTAGTTTCCACCTATGTATAGTTATCTGCTGTGTGTGTGTGTGTGTGTGTGTGTGTGTGTGTGTGGGGGGGGGGGGGGGGGGGGGGGAGAACATACAGACGGTGTATGGAAAGAACAAATCAGAATTGTGCTCTTACTGTGCTCAGTAAGAGCACAAGGAGAAGTGGTTGATGGTGAGAAAATATGTCTGCCAATTGAATGACAGTTTCCTGCGTGCACAATGAATGAATACCAGTGGAGAGAGGGGGATCCCGATCTTGCGTCTAATATTGATGAAAGCAGGAGTGCTGAAATGCAGCAGGCTTACTCAAAACGTTAAGGAGAGATTTGAATATTATCAAAGATAGGCATTGGTCATGTAAGGTGATTACATTTTTTTAAAGGATTCTTCACCATTACTAGATAGGGATTCGGGTGAAACCGCATGTGGGTGGGGGACGGCTCAGAGGTCTGTGATCTCTGAGTGCACTTGTTACATGAGTACTAAGTAAACATAGGTTCATTCATACAATCAGGTTCATTCATACATGACCACAAAAACATTTCACCTTTCGCATTTCAAAAGTCAGTGGGAATTCCCTGCTTCTTAATGCAGCTCTATTTTGGTCGCATCAATGACAATTCAATTCTGTGCCGAGAAGACATCGTCTCATTAGTGTTGCCATCAAGAGGGAGCTGGGGTTGTGCCGATAGACAATCATCTCTGCGATTGACCCATGGTCAGTGCGATCACCATTAGCTCAATGTGAAGAGGATATTTGCCTTGTTTTCCCATTAGTGTAATGAATTATTATTCTTATTATTCATAGAAGAAGAATTAAATCAATATTCATTTGCTCTGCTAGTTTCATGTCTGCATTCCCTGCATGTAAACAATACTTGCGAGACCTACATGCATGCGCTTGCATGCGGACAAGTTTTGCTCTAAAGGTATACTTTATAACTTCCATGAGGTTGAGATTTATTGCAGGACTGTTGTATTAGCCTGCATCAGTTACAGCTAGTTGTACCTTATGGTCTGCAAACTGAGTGCAAGTCTGCAAGTCCAAAGGGTGGGCACCTCAGTCTTTGAACCTTATGGCCAGGTGGATTCAAAATAATCAAGTTTCTTAGCTGTCATATATATTATACATAAATATCGTCTCAACTACTGTGAGGATCTTGTGAAAGATTCTGCCTGCCCAACTTGAACTCTGAAATAAAATGATAAAACTGTGTAAAAATGAAACTGGGTGGCAGCTCTTGCACTCATCACACACCTTTGTGTAAATCATCGGCTTCTCTCACTGTGAGAAGGGGAGCGGTGGAAGACAGCGCGAGAGAGAAAGGAGAGAAAATAGCAAACAGAGAGAGATGGAGGAGCAAGGGGTGGCTAGTGAGACAGGAAAAAACTTCTCAATGATGAAACAATCTGTGCTGTAAAGCGATTGGACCAGACCTCCACCAATGGGAGGACCAGCTCCATGGCAACAGGCTCTGTCACCAAGAGAAAAGCAGCCATATCCCTCAACACCCCCATATTCCTCTCTCCTTTTCTCTCTCACGAACCCCCTCCTTTCCCCATTTACAAGGCTGAGCGTATTTATCACTTGGTACTCACATTAAACACAAATTTAACAGCACGCATGCACATACACAAAACACACAGCAGTATCATGTGTTACTGCACAACGCAGCTCAATCCCACAGACACAACAACAAACACACACGTGATCGAACAGGGCTTGCAGATGTGCACAGAGTGCACAAACAGACTTAATGGGGCTCACGGAGTGATTAGAATGTGAGTCATTCACACAGTTATTTATATGTGCAGATTGGTGATGACTCCCCTCACACACCGTCTGACTGCAGACAGTTCTGTTCCACTCTGTCCCGATGAGAGCAGTGACTAACTACTATTGGGTCTGGTGGAGCTGATCCTTTGAACTAAACAGACTGAGCTCATGGACACAAGAACAGAACTCTAGAATTAGATAGTGAGCCCCAGCAGAGAGAGACTGCTCTTCCCTCGCAGACTTTCATACACACAAGGTGAAAGGCAGCACGCACCAGAGGGCATCGTTCCTATAGCTTTACAGGCTAAAGCTAGCTGATATGGAATGGCAAATCACAGGGCACCAGTTTTAGCATTTGAGGTTGACCCTAAAACTTAACTAGAAGCATAATAATAATGGACTGGTGCTTAACTACTGCCGCATTAATCAACTGCAGATGCTTTGCCAGCAGTGCTGAGAGAGCAAGACACGCTCCAACCGTATTTTGTTTGCTGCTGCATGGAAGACGGTCTGCACAGGCAGGCCTCTGTCGAGTGGGACGACCACGAGTTTAACTTTTTGTGACAATGACATGCTGACAGCTAACATAATGACAGAGATAGTGATGTAATAAAAATACAATATTGAGCCACATTGCCTACTAGTTTGCATTTTACTGTATTTAATTGTGTTGATTTTTGCCATGATGAGCGGTAAAATAAAATAAAAATTGTTTCAATGCATAACTCAAGGAGCAAGCAACAGATGAGAAGCAAGAACCTCAATGGGTTCATGTTTGATCCATGTTTACACTTGTGCTTGACTCCTGAATGGCACAGCATCAGTTAGAGTTAGCACAGCTCTGTGCGGTAAACATCAGTGCATGTGTATAAAGTGTTGTAACAAAGAGAGGCTAGTAACACAGCATGTCATTGGGGAAACGCAATAGAAAATGTTCTGTTCAATTTAAATTTACATCATCTCACTACCTGCTGTATAATTTTCCATACAAACGGTCTTTGTCATTTATATATAAAGTAGGAAAACCTTGGCCTGAGAGCAGAGCGTAAGGTTATGTCCACACTTATACCTTTACGCCTGGCGTCCACTCTACTAAGGGGTTGCATTGTACTCTTGATGGGCAGAAACTGGGACTTTTGGAAACTACGACGCAGACACCCGCATTTGCTGCCCCATGGGTCATATCAGTCACAGCTACACTACCTGCTTAATCTGTAAACTAAATTATTAGCCACACTGGGACATGGTTATGAATTGCTCACTCTTCAGTGCTGTGGACTGTAGATTAATAAAGACTAAATCTAATTCCATGACAGATGCAGATGCTGTGGTACAGTCAGGTGTGACGGATAACGTACTGGGCACAACTAAGAAGAAAAGTGTAAAAAAGAAATGGTAGCATGTTGTGCAGAAGAGCACGCAATTTGCTCTCCTGCACAACAAAGCCCGAGTGACAGGTACAAAGAGAATGCAGGTTTTAAACCGATGTCTACCTTCCTGCTGAGAACTGCATGGCCCCCTCGTGGGGAAGTGCACAGCTAAAACTATGACAAGGCCTTCCTGCCGATGAGCACGGTGCTTTATGGGTGTTTTGACTGCCCACCGCCGCAGTGGGATTTCTCCTGGTGTTACCAATAGGGAGAGGGGAAAATAGAGAGTGCGAGGCAAAGGGTCCTGCACACAGTTCGACAATGAAGCAACGGAGCAAAACACCAAGGTAGAGACACCTGTAAGACAGACAAAAAAAAAGCAAGGTTTTAAGGGGAAAAGCTTAATCTAACGCAATTTTTGCTACAAAACTAACACAAGTAAATTTTTCATTTTGGCTGCCCCCTTTCTTTTTTCTGAATGAAGCACAAACAATTTTCCTTGGTGTTGGAAAATTACATATTCCTGATTGATCCTAGTCTTAGGCTGTGGTGATTTGTTGGGGCATCCGATTAGCCTTCAATCTGAATGATTTGTAAATCAAACAGAACTTCCCAGATTATATTTTATCTTTCCATCTTGTCTGTAGCAACATACCCACGCAAGATATAGTGTTGGCATTATTTTTTTAACACACTACTATTTTTGGTCTGAAAATTCCCTAAGAGAGGAACTTCTATGTGATAAAAGCTGCTATTAGCTATAGAATGAGGATGTGCTAAATAATGCACTGGCAAACAGTTGGATATGTCCAGATGCTGACCAATGTCCTCTATGATCTGCACAAACACCTCCATTTGCCACAGCCACACTTAATAACAGCTGGCTGGCTGGGCTGCCAAAGGAGAGATGGGCTCTAGAGTGCCAGCCTAGCCCGGAAGTCAGGCATCTGGCCAGTCAACCAGCAAGGCTGCCTGTGCTGGGCCAGCAGAAAGTGTGGTCTCTTACAATGTGGCTTGTGCACTTCAGAACAGCCAGCAGTAAAGGCAAAATGCCAGTCATTCAGACAGTCATCCAGCCAACATCCAGCTAACCAACACTCAGCTGTACCATCCAGCATCCCCCTTCAATGCTTCGTCAGTGTTTCTCCTCCCTCATTTGGTCCACAGTCATATAGCCATCTAAACATAGTGCCCTTAAATCCTGTAGGCCGACGACCCTCGGGTCAGGGTGAGAGAACCAAGCACACACCCGAAACAGGGTCTCAGTCTATCACACAACAGATGAGATCTCTAGTAACAGTAGACATAAAACATAGCCTCTGTCCTTTCTGCATTACCATTACACCAGTCAGGAGGTGACTGCGATACTCATGACGCTGTGCTAAAATAGAACAATAAAGGGATGATTAAAGGTCTGCTGTTTGGCCACATGAGCTGTGGAGACAAAATGACATGCATGCACAACTAAGTAGGGCTAAGACTATATCTGTATAAAGCTGTGTAGATCCTTATCTAGGTGCCAATCGCCTAGTTCACATGCTTGAAAGAAAATTTCCGGAGCCAACATAGTCCTCAAATATGGTAAAAGACTCTTCCCTTACTGTGAACTTTCACCGTAAGCAAACAACATCATCATCATTTACGTATGACAAATTAATGAAACATTAACTCCATCTTGAAATTCATTATATGCGTTGCTCTCTTCTCACCCATTTCATCCGTGAGACGGTGAGTGTGCATGGCACTGGTGCAGTCCCAGCACAGATTAGGAGGAGTGTTAATTAGAGAAACTGCACATGGCAGTGAGTCGCTAGATCACGTAGCTGACCTGACAGCGGTGGCAGGTCAGAGTCGCGCTGCGCTGCTCCATCTGTTTACCTCTATATACTCCACCTGCCTTAGGATAGAAATGTATCTATCCGCACCTTCTTCCAGTCTCCTTTGCCCCTCTGTCCCTTAATCTCCTCATTCATCAACACAAGGTTGTAATTATCTCAAAAACAACCACTAAACTTGTTTCTAGTTAAGTATAACAAGTCCTCTATCCTCTACTCCAAACTCTTTCCCATTAATTACCTAGACGGCGGTGTCACGCTACAGTCTAATTTGTCCCGCCAGTTCCATAGTTAAGATGAAAAAATGTTTACACTTCTCAGAATAACAAAAAGATTAAGTGAAGTATTTTCACCATTGAAGAGGTGGGCACAGAGCAGAGCTCTCCATAAGCACTGGGTGCCAGCTACTTAGCCAACTACGCATTGAAGAAAGGAGGTAGAAGGTAACAGGCCTTGCATTCGAGAATGCTCTTTATCGCTAATTCTGTTTGTTTGAAAAGTATAATTGACCACATTTTGAATTTTGAATCCCTATTTGCCCTCTTCTTCCAAGGGCACAGCTAGAGTACATGCTCCACAAACAGAAGCCTGTGGTCACAAGTATGCACGCACAAATCCGAGGGGGCAGTGGACACCATGAATCAGGTAAAGTGAAGGTAACTCAAGATGAAAACAACTACACTTGTTAAGTGCAATAGAAAAGTACTTTATCTAACCACCTGTTCAACAAACATGGGGAAAAGCATTATTTTCAACAGTTTTGTCCATAGTCTCCCAGCGTGTTTTCACAAAATAACACAGTGCACTGGTTAAGCTAATAGCGAATAAAATAGTAAACTAATTAGAAAATCAATTTGGGGTGGTCAATGTTGATTTCGTGGTGGTGGCGGCCACGAAGAAATCAATATACGAAAAAAACACTGATAAGTATACAAATATTTTCGGCTGAGTAGGTCCTTTAATGTGGCCCAGGATACATTTGCATTCACACCGCTAAAAGAATGCAGATTATTAAATGCATTCTCAAGACATCTTGGGACGTTCACACCTGTGCTTGTGATCGGGTGATCTGATCCGGTATTCTTAGTTTGCCACAAATCTGACATGTTCTTAGCTTAGCTTAGCTACTGGCTGAGACAAACCAGAACCACTTTCCTACCAGCGGGAACTGCAGGCGGTGCTTCGAATCCTGCTTTAAAGATAAAAACATCCTGTAGTCATATGTAGTGGATGCATACACAAATACAAAGTAAATGCTCATTCTTAATTTTTCCTTTGCAATAATTCACTACAAGTTAACAATCGGGTAGGCAAACTGATTAAAATATGTAATGATTAAATTGGGTGTATAAGATGGGATAAAGGCATTACATTTGGGATTTTACAGTCAGGGGCAACCAACATTAGACCTCTGGTTTGTGCCCTCTACATTTATTTGCACAACAATCTTCAACTGATATAATTACATGAACAGAATTAAAGCCTTGGGTGTTACAGAAAAAAGAAATCATAAAAAAATAAACATCAAAATAAATTAAGAACATAAAAAATTGCTAGTTGGAGTCAAGGCAGTGAAAATTCAACTGAAGAGACGTATGGAGGTAAGGGACATGGGGTGCGTGGGGTGGCACTTTCTCCAAAAAGTTTTGGAGGTTTCCAAGCATTCTCTGCCTCTTTATATCCTTTAAACAAAAAATGTATTAGGATTTTTTTTTAGCTCTGTATGAGAAAGTGTGAACCTTCTGACTTAAAGGCAATTACAGCAGAAGTTACTCCAGGGGTTGCTATTGATTTCTTTTTTTCCTCCCTTCCTCACCCTCTCATGCTTCCTCTCTATCGTACCAAAGTCTTTTTTTCCCACGCACTAGCAATTAGTATGCAGGAGTGAGGCTGCAGGAGCACCAACTACCTGGGGACGAGAACTTCAAAGTCACAAACATGCGAACAACAAACATAATGGTCATATGCACACCGAGCATACACAACAACTCGATCCAAGGGGAAGGACTGCATAATGCCAGTCAGAACTAAGCAGCAAGCCCCCTCATCTATCCATGTTTTTACTTATTTTGAATTAAGGTGTATTGCTCGGGACACTGATGCATCTTGATTCATTGTAATACTCAACAATGCACACCCATGTACACAAACAGGCAGTCATTACATAAACAGCCCATATTCAGTACAAGACATATCTGGGCCGAGGGAACAAAAGAGAGAATAAAATAAAAGACGCGATGAGGATTGAGAGTGTGATTTTGCAAGGCTATAACCATCAGAAAAGAGGAAAAGGAAAAGCCAGGTCTTCTAAACCTGAAACAGAGCTGAGGCCATGAGGAAGGCTTGCTATTTATAGCGACAGATTTTTTATTCAAAAGGGCTCTGCTGTTGTGCTTTCTCTCACGCATGCACTGCCTCTCTCTCACCTCCACTCTATTCTCTTTGTTCCTGCACAGTGTGCTCAACAACTGAAGGGGGTAAACTCGGACATAATGTATGTTGCCTTTAGAGAGCAAATGAGATTTTCTACCATCTGATCCATTCTTGAATGGTCATAACCATAAACCATCACTGCATCTTCAAACCAAGAAGATCACTGAGGATCAACTTCAGGGTATTTTAACACAGGACTTCCCACATCCCTTATGTAAGCCCATAGGTTATTTAACTGTACACCTCCCTCCTCAGTATGACGTTGTTGCAGAGTGACGCCTACTTCTTAGTGACTCTCCACCCCCACCCGGGCCACCTCCCTCCCTCCCTACCTCTTTGTCACACGAGGACAGTGGAAGGGAATTCCTCATTACCTCAGCATTTGCCTCACCAAACACTTTTTGTTTGCATCTGTCCGTATATACATGGACAAAACTGACTTGGCGCGCACATACAAACACCACTAAACCATCACAAATTATAGAGCATCTCTCAGCCTGTAATGTGTAAAACCCATCCAACACCAATATAGGCTCTCCTTCCAGCTTTAGCACACACATAAAATGAGTTGCAGTTATATACAGTAAGTGTAAACTGTATGCACAGTATATAGGCACCAGGATATACTGCTTTCACGGCACATTTGAATAAATGACAGCAGGAACTTTATAAAGAGCATCAATTAAAGGTGATAACGTAAGCCACAGTCATAAAAGCGCCAATGGCGTCATATTAAACCAAATCTCAAGAGTTGCGAAAGGCACAACCACAGGCTACATTTCACCTAAAAATTGACACTGATAAAAGACACAGACAGACAGACAGACACACACACACACACACACACACACACACACACACACAGCACATGCTTACTGTATTTAGAGTACAGCTCCGTGAATATCCAGCCAAGTCGGATCAGGTCTCTCGCAGATAAAAGCACATTATGACAGAAGCAGGAGAAGCAGCAGCAGCAGCAGCAGAAGCAGCTCTGGACCGGCACACCACTGAAAGTAGTTTTATCTCGCTAGGTAGTACAAACTAATGAATTCCATTTCCTTCTGCTCGTAAATAGCTCTGTCACTTTCTTCAGCTCATTCTTACACTCTTCCGTCTTCACACTTGCTCTGTTCCCGTCCTGTCTGTTGTCACCGAAATCGCTGTCTGTGTTGATGGGTTTCATGCAAAATGGTGAGGAGCACTATTTTGACTGCCCCCCTTTTTTTTCTGAATGAAGCACAAGCACTACAGGGAGACGGTAAGCCTTGCTTGCTGGCTGGCTCCCTCTCTGCTGCTGTCATGCCATCATGCGCACAGTTTGCACCGCTCCCTTCTCCTCCAACCCTCCCTTTCGTGTGGATTCTCTCCTGCTCTCTCTCTCTCTTATATCTTGTTTGCTCTCTGCCTGTGTAACAATATAATTGCAATGACAGCCAACCCAGGGCTCGCAAGAAGCCCAGCTGTTTAAAGAGCTGCTTGGATCAGCCAGTATGTCACTTGACACAACAGCAGGATAGTTATGAGAGATCTCAACAAATAGATAATTTTACTATAATTTAAGATTAAGTTCCTTTAAAAAGAAATAAAGATACAAGCCTCCGTCTGTAGAGAGACAGAAAACAGCCCAGGCACAGTCGAGTCACCAATCATCTCTCGCCATTTCATGGGAATATATGAGGTAATTATCTGCAACGTTTGTCAGGACAAACTCAATGAGCTTTAAGTAGTGACAGCGGTCATAGTTAGTTAGAGTTTTTAAGGGAAGCTAGTGGGGGATTATAAAGAAACCACCTCATTAGCGAGGAAAAAACCTTAATCCCGCAAGACGACACATTTGCATCTCCTGCCTCCAGCCCCCTCACTGCCAACGTCAGCGGAAAAGATGCAGCGGAAAAGAGAGGCAGTCAAAAGTTCAGTATCAAAGGAAACGTCATTAGGGAACTCTACAAAAGGTGGCTGGAGTACTGGGATGCCTCTCTCATTCATAGTGGAGTTCTTGAGGTGACAACATGTGACCAGGCTTTATTGGGTTCTTAGCGAAATTTGAACACTCAAATTTGTGGCCAAGTCAGGCAGCATTCAGCTGTGAATTACATTTAAGAAGCAATGTCCAGACTAGACATTGATAGTTAAATCAGTAGATGCATAAACTAAAAAAATGTTAGAGGCATTCACCATCACCACTTATAAGCATAGGAATTATCAAATATTTCCAAGGACACTAAAATGCTCTAAAGCGCTACAATTTGAGTGAGAAAATAGGTCTGTAAATACACCTCCAAGCGGTTTGAGGTTGTCCACAAAGTCAGTCTGCTACTTACATCTTAGAATTGATCTGACAATTAGAAAGACAATGCCAGCAACACAGTCGTTTTGGTGGCACTGAAAATGAATAAATGGATGGATGTCTACAAGAAGCCTTTTGGCCCTTCTACTTTCCCTTCCATCTTTTCCGTAGCCATTTTAAAAATGATAAACCAACCAATGACTTTGCAGTCCTAGCATGGCCCTGAAAAAAATAAAGGGCTTCTCTCAGGTTGACCACATGATTGGAGTAAATGGGATAGCATGCGCTAATGCCACCTAATGCCACCTTGAAGTCCAACAGCCTCTTCTGCATTTGGGCAGCCAGGTAGCCTCTTTCACTGGACAGTAAGAGTAGACAGTAAATGGCTTAGAGAGAAGGTAGGAGAAGGGGGAGGAGCTGAGCAAGGATCAGTAGCCAGAGATATCACAGATAAACCTTTCGTGAACAGTTACCTGACAAGGTGCTGCAGTTACTACACGCAGCATATAACTGAGGTAAAGCCGTTAGGAAATGCTGGCAAATTGTTATTTTCATTGTAAACGTATAAACAGGCAAAATATGGCTCCTTACTAAACATAGCTTTGTTTGGAGATAACTTGCCTCTTAATTTCAGATCAAGTGTTGTACGAAGCCTATTTTGGCCCAAACATATAAAATTATTTAAGCTATACTTGCATTAAGTCAATGGATACTCAATCTAAAAGTGTTAGTTAATCTAACAGAAATCATAACAGAGGCTTTTTCAACCCCGCTTGGATCCTACGATCCAATGGTGAAATTCAACATGTGATGAATCCTGTTTTTCTTTCCCTTTGAACTGGTGAAAACCCTCCAGCTTTGCAGAAATGAATCTTAAGTCACACAGGCACCTACATCCAATCTGAGGACAGACTTGCTGCGAAGCAACCAGTCACCTCCCCTTCTGCTCTGATCAATAATTTACATCAAAGCTTGCAATGAGCGATAGATATGGAAACGGAGGATTGGAAAAACAGTGAAAACGTCAAGAGAAAAGTAGCGCAGAATATAAAGAGAAGGGGAAAAGAAGATGGACAAATAAAGATAGAGGCATGGAGAAAACAGAAGCAGGAGTGGTTAAGAGAAGAGAGAGATAGGAGCAGCAGCAACAGCACAGCGCTTGGTGCTCTGGCAGAGATCTATAAATAGCTCTTCAAATCTCTCTAGAAAAAGACACAGTCCTGCTTCTGCAGCTGCAAACAGAGATTCAGAGACTGAAGCAGATATGGATACCTGGCTGACAAATAAACACAGAGATCACGTCTTATTGGACTAAAACCACTAAGACCCTTTGGGCTTTTATAAATACTTGCTCAAAGGACATGAATACAGTAAAAGCAAGTAGATTAACTCCAACACAAGACATCACACGTTCTACGTGTGTAGGGAACAATTGTGTATCGTCGTGCATCTTGCAAACAAAACAAACGAATAAGGAAAATTGTAAAATATCAAACTTTACACTCACACTTCACCTTGTTGCAATAAAACAAACCCAACAATTTGACATTTAACAATTTGATACATTCAGCAACATGAAGACTGAAAGTTGCAGGATATAAGGGAGAATCATTTTGACGAGCAGGGGAGTAAACTACAGTACATCTTTCTCATCGCTGGCCTTAGCAACAGCAGACTGTTGATTCAATGACTCACCTCCATCAGATCATACTATAGATGAACCTTTTCTCAATGACACTGCCCTTACACCAGTAACTGGACACAGTGTTGTTTAAAAGTAGGCGCCCAGTGTACAAATGCAGAGAGATATAAGCTGGAATAGGGTCACATCTTGTATATAAAGACGGAGTATCCAATGTTTTAAACCTCAAATTGCTCACCTCGGTAACCTGTCCTTGATTTCTGTGCCATTTTCATGACAATCTCAACATCCAGCGTATGTTGGCAGTCCCTGCCGGCCATTTGCATCCAATTCTCGACAGCACATGACAAGTCGATACCTATTAATATTTATGTTTTCAGAGTCGCACATGCAGTTTTCCCAGAACAGATGTTTGAATTGCGGCCCTGACAGTCTGTGCTGTGATCCCACCTTGGTCGACTCAAGGGTCTTGCCGTCTATTTTCATCTCAAGTGTCAAAAAAAAATGTAGCACCAAAGCCAAGACACAGTGCTGGCCATTCATTGAATGTTTGCAGACAATTCCTATTTCGTACGTGAATCCTCTTGTATTTACACAAACCATGGATTGTAAAAACAGAAAAATGAAGGGCTTGTTTCCCTATGAACTGAACCTGAATGAGGGAGGGCCTAACACAAAACAGGAAACCTTAGATTAGATGGTGATAAAAGGGGGCTTATGAATGCATTTCACACAACACTGCTTCTACTTCAAAACAACAGGAGCGTAAACACAGCCTGGGGATGTGGTCTAACAATTTTTTTAGACACATTTTCAAACCAGCTTCAAAACATACTAACATCCAGTGATTAATACAAACCAATGGGGCCTGACGTCACGTTACATTTTAACTAAAAATCATGGATCACCGATTTAAAATCGTCTCGAGTCACGTATGGGGGGGAGGGAGGTCTGCTCACCGTGTCGCTGGTCGTCTGCTTCGATTCCGTGTGGGAAAATCCTGCCAAGGTCTAATCTGTGGAGAACATATGGAAGTGTGGTCAGAGCCGTGGCGGTGCAGTTGGAAATATTAGCCTATTGCCTACATGCTAACAATAGCTAGCTCAAGGCTCCAGCTCGCTTCCCCCGGCGAGTATAATTAGCCACCTAGCAACACCTAGCCTAGCCAACGTCAACCCCGCTAGCTATAGCTAGCTAGCTAGCTATAGCTAGCTTCTTCTTCTTCTTCTCTGTGTCTTCCCTAGCGCACCGACTCGGACAAAACGTGGCATTCACATTGCAGCTGGCGAGTCAAGACAAGAACACACACGGTCACGCTGAGGCGAGCCTTGTTACGAGCCGCCACCGCCACTGTCAGCTCTCAAACAAGCAGGTGCTAGTAGCTAGTAGCTAGGCGCAGGGCAGCTAGCTAGCTCCGCGAATGACTTACCGACGCTAATGCAATGGTGCCGCTAGCTTGACTCGCTCGGCTCGCCGCGACCCCGACTGTCAATATAGCGCCGCGCGAGGGGAGAGCGGCGTGAACGGCGCCGATTAAGGAGCCTCCGGCGACGGACGAGCGAGCGAGCGAGGCGGTCCGGTCTGCTCCGCTCCGGCTGAGTGACAACCAAGACGCCAAAGAATAAAAAGGGACACAACTTAAAGGGGAAAAGAAACAAAACGCTATTGCCCCGTCGTTGTTCCGTGAGTGTAGCAGCGTCACTATTTTTTTTTTTTTTTTACCCCCTCACCAACAGTTTACGTCAGCGACGTACTCCTCAGTCTCAGGGAGACGTTCAGGGTATTGTAAACTTTTTGTATACACCGACTGTCAGCATGTTTTGTCATTGAGGTGCCAAGAGGATACATCTTTTGCATAGCTCCAGTAATGGCAAGTAGAAACTCTAGTACAAGTATTATAATTATTAATCCAATTTTATACCACTGCATTCTTTTGGTTACTTGGCATTGCAATCGGTGCATCAGTATTGAGAAGATCTCCTTAAGGGGGGAGTTGTACAAAGTTTTGCTCAGAATTAAAAAAACGAGGGTACCCTGTATTGTTCTGCAACGATTACAACATCAGAGCCTCCTAGAGGCCTTCTTTTTTTTTTTTTTTAATAATGTTTGACAAGATTATAACCTGTGTGCACAAATATCCTGTGTGCATACGTTTTAAGAAGGCCAAAGGCCCACTGGCACTTGAAGGCAACTTGTAAAAGAGTATCTTGACTTACTTTTAACTGAAGTGAAGGATCTGAGTTGGCCTACTACTACCTCCTCTCCTCCACCACTTGATATGTTCCACGCATCGGGTAGAAACTATTGAATACATGAAGGATATGCTATGATCACGATGGGGGTGGGGGTGCTGTTTAGCAAAATATCAACTTTTCTTATTATTTTACAACACATCTTCATGTGTACAGTTGATGTAACTCCTAGAAGTCGCCACTGGTGGGCAGGCAAGTACTTCGGTGACGAGCTCAGTGAAAACACATTCTTGATAGGTTCCACTGATAGGACTTATTATGTATTTTGATGATAAACTTAAAAACTTGATTTGATCGTCAACACCTGTCTGTTCGCTATGTGTCAGTGTGGAAGTCTAAACAACCAAAACATGTCCTATTGTAGGACAAAGCATGCTGTCTTCAGGGTTTGACCTTCAAAATCACTAACTCTTTTTACTTACTGTACAGGTCCACAATACAGTATGTCTTTTGTTCCACTAGCTTTTTGTGCCCATGTCTCCAGAACTTAATAACATATCTAGACTTTTAGATATAATTTGCTGTGGATCTCTTTCTCTCTCTATCTCTCTCTCTCTCTCTCTCTCTTTCTCACACACACACACACACACACAAATGAGGCATACTTTTGCAACACATTGTACCACCTCGCAGGAAACATGACAGAGCCTGTTTCAAATACCGAATTGTGGTCCCCGCCTCAAAGCCTCGAGCACTTTTTCCCATTTTGAAAATACAGTTCGATTTTTGGTGACTGTATGAGGCGGATTCTATAACTGGGTTAAAGGGCACCGAATTTCAACGTTGACATGGCAAGGGTGATGGGAGGTTGCCTTTCCTGGCACAGCGTGGCACATCAACTCCCTATTGAGGTACAGAAGGGACGATTCAAATAAAACAAAAACAAGAAACAGTTCATCCCCAAATGGATGGAAATCACTGTTAAACCTGAATGATGTATCAGTGCAATGCAGCGAGTGACCTCGTGTGGCATATCAGGTGTGTCGTTTTGCCCAGACGTTTTTATCGATTCTGGGGGCCACTAAGAAGTCGGTGGTTGTGAGTCAGGAGCGTGCGTGTGCCTGCGGTGTGAGAGGGCGAGTCAGACTGATGCTTTGCCAGTAATTTCCCCGGTGCCCCGATGCGCTCATTGGTGCGTCCCTCCAACGTGTCACCACTTTTGGTGGATTACCCCAGATGATATCTTCACCTTCTGGAGGCTGACACGCCACTCCTTTCTCTCGGCTCCTCTCCTCTCGGTGTCCAGCTGCAACGCGCACCTTTGACAACATTTGGAAAAACTTTGTGACGCGTAAAGAACAGCTCAGGAGAAGGGGGACTTGAAGATTTTTATTTGGTCTTTTTACACATGGCGAGCACAAACATGCACGTATTTACTTTAGGGTCAAGGATGACGCCTTTTGCATTCCCATCATTTCTGTTTTTGGCGCACATGCTGCTGAACGATCTCTGGGTCAGTGGCTCCCCGGGCTGTGCTTCGTGTGGCTTGCCGGCAATGGAGAAGAGCGCAGAGCAGAGGCTGATGACAGAAATCGCCAAGCAGCAAATTTTGGAGAAGCTGCACCTGAAAGAGAGACCAAACATAACCCACACGGTGCCCCGGGCAGCGCTGCTCACTGCGCTGCGCAAACTGCACTCGGGGCGCGTCAGGCAGGATGGCACTCTTGAACTGGAAAACAATATACCCACCAAAGATCAAGGCTATGAAATAGTGAGCTTCGCAGATATAAGTAAGTTTTGTATTCACCTTTTTATTAAGTGACGCTGTTCTGTTTCCCTCTGTGTGGCACACGTATTGAACGTATTACGTGCGTAATATGCACAGAAATTAAGTCTGGATTGCTTTGTGAATTACTTTAGGTTGTTGGACTGTTCCTTACAATGAGGCAAAAGATGGTATCTGTCGTAACTTGTGCCCAGGGCTTGTCAAGAGCTTTTTCTAGTCAAAGTATCAATCAGATTATAATGATAAGCTAAAAGGTGTAAGATAGGTTAAAAAATAGATGGACTTGCCCTTTTTAATCTGAAACTCAACATTTCAATCGTGGTTTTGAATAATTTTTCTAAGTGAACAAAATAATCATAGTCTGTGTTGAATCGTCATTGATCCGCAGGTGGGACGGGCCACGGTGAGGAGGCTAGCCTCAGTCTCGCCTTCCAATTTCTGCAGGAGCGTGGCCAGAGTATCCAGGTACTCCAGGCGTCCCTGTGGATCTACGCCCGCTCCTCGGGGGACCCTCGGCGGGATTCCCGGCTGCCTGCCAAAGTATTCCTTTCTGCAGACGATGGGGTATCGGGCAGTAACCGCACCCTGGTGATAGAAAAGATGCTGGAGGTCCAGGAGAGCAACTGGCACACCTTCACCATCACGCACACCATGCAGGCGTTCCTCGACGGTGGCCAACGCCGCATGCGGCTTGAGGTAAGCTGCGACGATGATGGGAAGAACCTTTGCTCCATAGATGGGCCTGCTGAAACCCTCAACCAGCCCTTCCTGGTGGCCAAGGTGCGTCTCCGGGATGACCACCCCAAACACTTACTCAAGAAGCGCTCGTTGCGATGTGGGGACGAGGTAAGCGTGTGCTGCAAGAGAGAATTCTACATCAAGTTCAAGGATATCCAGTGGGACGAGTGGATCATTGCTCCTGAAGGTTACCATATGAACTACTGCATAGGTCAGTGCCCCCAACACCTGTCCGGTTCCCCTGGGATAGCATCCTCGTTCCATGCCACTGTCTTCAGCCAGCTGAAAATCAACGGCATTAACACAGCAACAACTTCATGTTGTGTTCCCACTGAGCACCGGCCACTCTCCATGGTCTTCTTTGACTCTCAGCACAGCATTGTCAAGATGGACGTTCTTGACATGATAGTGGAATCCTGTGGATGCACATAAAGGACACAGCATGAAAGACATGTTATACTTAACAAAGATTTGTTTTGTGTGTATTGCAGTAGAGACAGTCACAGAACACACAAAAACTAAGATGTGTCCTTCTTTGGACAACCAGCATTGATGTTTCTTTTCTGCGCGAGACACAGTAACTCAGGCAACATCTGATACATTTTCTACAAAATATATCCCTCATATAAGGATTCTTGACAAAATAGACAATACTATTATAAATTCATTCATTAAATCATTAGCCAGAGAAGTTTAAACCAATTCCAATAATTAAACTTTTGAATTATTTTTGGAGGCCACACAGAGAGATTAACATGATGCCTTCACTGTATTGTGCATCTTTTTTCCATTTTTGTCATATGTAGTTTGTTTATTGTGTATTACATAATTGCCACTGGAATTCAGTTCAAAGATGCAGTCAAAATATTCTATGGATCTCATGAAATTTTGAACAGAGGTAACATGACTTTCAAGACACATTAGCTATATTTCCAGTATGCTTCATATTATAGTCACATACTGTATATAGAGTCTTAATACGTCATTTTACAGAACGGTCTTGGTCTATATAATTGCTACTTTTTCAAAGCAAAGCTGTTAAAACATTGAATGAGATCCTAGATTTAAAATGTGCCTTCTTTAAGTCATGACGAGTGCAACTTGGCCATTGATTATCAGGTCATTTACCACACACACACACACACACACACACACACACACACACACACACACACACACACACACACACACACAACTTTGGCAATATTTCTAAGCTGAGAAAAGGATGTTTTAAAGACCTCGTTAAATGAGAGTTGAAACTAAGTTGTGTTATAATCACTCCCAAATTTAGATTTTCTCTTGCCACTTTTGGTCCTGTTAAAATAATTACATTTTTTCATTTCATTTTCAAGTTCTTACCCATCCATGTATAAATGTCACTAAGACAGACAATGAGAGCAAACTGTGTACTGGAGTCAATTGGGGAAACAGAGATATTCAACTGGGAGCACTGTGAAAACAAAATCAGGCTGAGGATGTTTCCTTGAGTAACACCATCTTCAAATATATAGGTCTCTGGTATGTAAGCACATACCTTTTTTTGAAATTGACCTGTCACACAGTGCTACTGGTATTCTGATAATTCTCCATTGTTTACATTCAACAAACATTTTAGCCATCTGATGAAGTTATGACATGAGCCAGTGAACAGTGAAATTGAACTGAACTAGTTCAAACAACTAAACTCTGCCCTAATGTCTGCCTGACTGCTGCTGCTGATGCATGCAGGTGGAAATATGCTTAATCAGCATCTCCACTGTATTATTTACACAAGTCAGCTAATCAGTTGGGTAACTGTGACTCTGACAGAATACGACCCCAGGGTTATTTTTCAGCAACGTGATCAAACATTTAGCTATTGCCTCAGTGTCAGTTAATGTGAAGGTCTGTGAGGCAGTTGGATCAATGACCATTTATATCTTTCAAAGTCTAAAGTTTTCTGGGATGATGCAAAATTACAAGCTTTCCAGATCTGTTAATCATTTTGGATGGGATTTCAAAACATCTTTGTACCACAAAAACAAAATCTACTGTATTATTTATAAATTGCAGCTGAATACTTTGTTGTGAATATGTAGAGTGACATAGCAATGCCTGAACAATGACCAAGTGTAGTTTATTTAAAAATGAGTAGTATTTCTACTGTACGATACGTTGCAATTCAGCACAGAAATGAATACAACTGAGAACTAATGTATTACACTGCTAGCACCAAATATGTTAAGGACACAGGCCTTTCCTACGTCTCGCCTATGTTTACACTCATCAGTGTAACATGCTTTAGAGTTCAAATTTGTGCAAAATGTTTTTGATGCTCTAGTTTATGGTTTGTTTTATTTTGTATGCACTTCCTGTCTCAGGGCTAAACGTGACATTGAGGTGCCATTTTATCATAACTTACTAAGCACTTTATCATCCTACTGTATTTTAAATGGGCCCACAGAGCGCAAAATGACAATCAGCAATATTTTCAAACTCTAAGTCTTGTTTTAATATGTGGAATTGTATGTACTAGCAGAGCACACAGATGATGCAACAATTTGTGTATACTGTATGATGCAAATGGAGCCAGGATTTGGCTTATAATTATTATCTTTAATTTTTTTATATCACACTATCAATTATGTATAACTAATTATTTGTATAGCAATTAAAAGATAACATTTGTCCTTGTATACTAAAATGACATGATTACAGTTAAAGTATATTTTTAATAAAGAAATATTTTAAATCAACCCATTGTTTCTTTTCAATCATTGTACCTCTCCTCTTTAGCCACAATGACAACACTGCACCTCAGAACAGAACGAATATATACAGCTTGAATTGAAAAATAATGTTTCTGTAAACACAATTATCTCTTACTCTCCGTGTTTTCTTAACCCCCATATGATGTTCAACTTTAAAGAACAGCAATGACATTCCTGGGTCATTGTGACCTTGTGCATTTTAAATCCTGAAAAAGTAGTTAAATACAAGTTTTTACAAACTATCTCCATAGAAATTATCTCAACTTCGAATTAAATTAATTCATAGTTTAAGTTTTTCACCCCTCACATTGCACGTTAGCTTATGATAATTCACATAAGTTGTATGGGTGTATTGTGATGTTTTGATTTACCACTTTTCAGCGTAACATTGGGAATGTTTTGATGCAGAAAATATTAGAAATTTCTTCTCACAGCTGATAACAATTTATTGTTTTTCCCCACAAGCAATATGAATATACATTTGACTAGTGCATAAAGAGTAAAACATTGGTAAAAGTCAGTTAACTAAAGTATCATGTGTTGATGGCATAGATTCAAATGCATCATTGTAAGCTAATATAATCCTTTGTATGTGAAAACACAGTCATCAATTTCCCAATGTTACCCAGCATGAGAAACGAGGTACGTGCCATGTAATCACATTGGTGCTGTCTGTAAGGCAAAGATCGTATTTGCTCATACAAATAGTGGAAGTGGGCTTATGGACTGTCTATGTTAGGAGTGTAAACAGTTGTCACATTCCCTTGGCATGATATCATTTTCACATCATTTGTATTGGGTATGTGTAACTCTCCTCTGAACTGTTAAAAGGCACACAACTAATGAAAATGAATGTCCGGCTATTTATCTGTCCCAGCTGGTTGTTGTAGCCGAGGCAGGGAAGGCTCCAACATATACACACCGACAGGCTGGAAACAGGAATGGTATAAAAAGGTAGCCAAGGAAGTTCTGGTCTGTGGAATTGGAAAACAGGTGAGCAGGTGGACCTAGAAACAGAAATAAAACTCGGGGACATCTGGTGGGTGGAGGGAGTACGACCGCTAAACGGGGCTGAGACAGAAAGTATTACATTTTTCTGTTGTATAATTACAGAAGCATAGAGACACACATCAATACATGGTGCATCACAAATGTGCACTGACCTATAAAGGTTTCTGTGCTCTAATCTTATATTTAAACTACACCTATGATATTGATTTTTAATTAGTAAGAGAATTAAAAAGATATATGAACTCATATATATAAGCAAATACATTTCAGGTTTTAAAACCAACTCAAGTCGAATCTCCTAAATAACTGTTGAAAGAATCCCTGACTTGCACTGCCAAAACCTGCCAACTCCCCCCGCACAGCCAACAGCAATGCTGATGTTACACCATCCACAATGGACTATAATCAGTGTCTGAGGTTAGTCTGCCACAAAAAAAAATTGTGGCAGACAAAATTTTACACATATTCCTTTCCAAATCACTGGTCTCAAATGTCAACTTCATGCAGGTAAATGTAGAAATGTTTGTGGCCCAGTGTGCATTTTTCTTGAGTGCAAGATATCCTCCCAATCGCTTTTTAATTTTGGAAATATTTTCTTGCTAAAGCAAAAAGTAGTGAAAGCTCCCCATTTGATATATTATCCAGCGTTGTCAAAATATTTAATAGCTTTGAATGATTCAAGCTGATTTCCATTTACCTCTGTCATCTATGCTTTCATGTTTCTTCCAGCAGGGTATATTTGCAGGTATGGGTCAATGTATACAAGGCATTTTTGCAGGACTGGCATCTTTACACTTCGAAATAAGTGAATAAATGATAGTATGGTATCACAACAGCCACTGGGATGTGGCACTTCATAGCGACTGGAAGTGAGCCACACAACTCAAATAATGGTGTGGCCAATTCATCCTCTAACTGCCAACAAGTAAGATGGCCTTTTGTTTATGATGGGTGACAAACATAGGTGACGACTGTGTGACTGCACGTGTGATGGTTTCAGAACATGAGCATGAGGGAAGTTCAGAGTTAACGTCAGTAGATGAGTACTCTTTGACAGTAGGGAGTAATTACATCGGCCCCGCTCATGGAAAGCAGATAGCTGAAACTACTCAGAAAAATAAAAGCCTACTGACTCACTGATATACTGACACACTGACCCACAGACCCGCTGTGTGCCACTAAAACCCTAATCCTTCACTCCACTCACAATCCCACAAATCCCCTGGGGAGGGTTGAGGCTTTGGACAGACTTGTCTCCCGCAGTGTCATGACAGGACAACCTGTGCATAACCCGCTCTCACTGGCTCCTTTCCCCTAATAGTCTTCAGGTAAACAGTGAACGACAGTCAGGGTGTTTAGATTAGTGCACAAATATCTACATTATTTATCATGAATTAATCATTAGATGACACATCTTCAGGGATTTGTACTATCCACGTGTACAGCTCATTGCAAAAATGCTTGAAAAGTGAGTCTGGCTATGAAGTGCCACCAGACTCGCTGTTCACTCAGACTAAATCCCTGAGCAGAGGACGGATCAATTATTCAATTTAGCCATTTAAGGTGTGGGCTAGCCAACTCAGTGAACTAGCACAATATAGTGCACCGAAACAAACATGAAGTACAGCTACAGTAACTGCGCGAATATTTCCCCCGAGATAGCTCTGTGGCAGCCTCACACATTGGACAGGTAATGGTGATATACATTTTCACTGTGCATGTTTCACGTGAGAATATCCATTCAAATTCATCCAACAGGACAATGTTAATGGAAAAAAAGTGCACAGAAGACACAGCATATGACGACAGAAAATATATCTGAACTTGTTATGTATGGACTCAGTTTGTGGAACTAATCAGTTAGGTGCCATGCTGGATCTGTAATGCTGACTGCACTCTTGCTGCAGTGTACGCATGTACTTTACTTCAAATAACTTTTAAATCCACAGGATGATCCCATTACAACAGACCCAGTTACTTGTTATGTATCAGTGTGTTACATCAGAGTTGCCTTCTTATGGAACAGTATCCTGCATCCGTCATGTGAACTCAGATAGAGCTTCACTTTCAACTTGACGTCAGCTGTCTTCCAAATATACATTAAGTTGTAAAAGGAGTACAATTTGACATGCTATCAATGATAATAATAATGGAAGTTTGTTTTGTGTATGGTCACATCTGTAGAGTACACTCGATGTGCCTTTTCGATTGTACCGACTACCCCACCCCCCAGTCAAACCAAATATTGAAACATTATATTTCGAAATAAAGCATTCCCCCCCCCCAAAACAAATAAAATAATAGTCATACATAACATTTCTCAACTCTATTTTTGAGGAAGAAACGGCTTGTCCTGCAAGACTGTATGCATTTGCTGTTAAACTGACAATGCTGTCAAAACTCGGAATCAAACCCCAACTTCTTAGTTTTTGCCACTTGGTGGCGTTGTTTAAGTGATAAAGAATATAGAAAGACTGTTGTTATGGTTGTTTTCAGTTTGGTCAGCAGAGGGCACTAAACTTTTTTTCTGGAGTTCTGTACCAGTGAAAACATCTGGCAATGAAGCTTCTGATAATTGCTGCTATTTTGGATAAGAAGCTCCCCATGACATCTCATAGTAGCCTTATTTCACAGGTAGTCTAGTCTATTTGCGGACCAAGTTTGGGAATTCTGATCAGTGCAAGTACTGACAATGATTATTGACATGTGCCCAAGGCACTCTCCTAAATTAGAAAGTGTTGGCTTTACCAACACTGTGAACTGAGCAAGTCTATGCGATAGCAAAAGTCTCCCTGGATAAACAACAAAGACCGACCTCGACCCAAGTTTTTTGTGTTATTTTGTTTGTTCATACTATTGTAAAACACATGAAAACTCACATCAGAATGATTTGGGTATCGCCTTGCTAAAAACCTTTTGCTCGATCAAGGCAAAAATCAAGAGGTCGATGGTGTCAACACACTATTGCCCCGCCCTTGAAGTTCACAAAATCCAGTACAACTAGCCATTGTCTGGATTCGACTCGTAAGGTAGAGGGGCTTTTTGAACATCTGGAGCAGGTTTAAGAGTCACTGATGACACTAAGAACTAAAGTAGGACTTAAATACAAGTAAGCTATTCTGTGAGACAGAAAACCTAGGCTAAGGACTAAAGGCGCAGTCGCTCTCTGAAACACTACTGGACCCAACCATCCAGCTTCCAATTTGAACTCTTTACTTTTACAATACTTCCTTGCTCTCAACAGATTAAAATCCCAACTTTTCTCCAGCCTGAAAAAAGGCAGGACACTATATTGGGCAAGTCCTCAGCCTGAAAGGAAATCAGAGTTGGCGCCGGAGTCTCTGGTATAAACACATCACAACATGCACATTTCAAATGCCCTACAGCATTATCGTAAAGCGTCATTTTGAACCTACCAGAGACAATGATATGATGAATGACTTGCAGCTCACAGTTCTCATTTGATAGGTTAGATGCAAAAAAGATACACAGTCCCACAGTGAAGACAGAAAAGAAAGAACTCTTTAACGTCTATTTTAGTGTCTTAAGATAACTTAACTCATACTTTCATTAAATCTGTAAATCTGTAAATCTTGTGAAAATGGACAGTAAGATTTCAGGGGGAAATCAGTCCAACCTTTTTTTTTTAATTATAACAGATGTGTATCCTCGGGTTGTGTTTCAGGGAATATGTCCAGAGGACAAAACAACTCCATGTCTCTTTCATTCCAAGTGCTACTGATATGCTTGATAGAAATTAGCAATCAATTAGCACACCGATTTACAGCTCATTTCCCCAAGAGGTACATGGCTGACTCTTGGTGACAACATTTGGGAAGGATACTGCATGGATAGGGTATCTATCGAATAGGGTATGCCCCATGTCTGGAATTGATATGACCAGCGGCAACTCAATGATCTTAGGTGCTGACTCCCCCTGGTACCACTGGTGCTCCTGGTGCATTGGCTGTTTTCAGTTTGCTGATCAGATCACATACAACAATGCAGTGAGCAATAATTCAAGCTGGAACCTGGTCAAAAGGTTTTCTTTAGTTGAAAAGTTGGACATACCTTGGTTGAGTGTCAATGTAAGCAGCCAGCCTGGCGGTACCCATAGATGGAATCTTGGACGAGCGGTCCAGAAAAATCTTGATGTAGTTTGAGGCACTGCAACAGACTAAAACAAGGGGAAATGAACACATGTGAGATGTGCCTAACAACTTACAAATCGCTTGGTCCAACACGGCTGAGGAATGGCCCAAGTAAACTGCTCTGAACTTAACCTCAGAAACCCAAACCTAGTCTGAGTGCTGTTGAGGATAGCTCTCCAAATTGTGCAAGCCCACACCCCAAAAATCAAACCAATCTGGCGGAAATACTGTGTCAGGTGTCTTGGGTGAGTTTGGGCACTCCAGGGCACTCACTTCCATGGGCAAGTGCACCATGAATGAGCCTGATTCAAGTAGCTAGTGGGGAGGACTTGCTTTTAGTTCACTGTCCTTGCGGAAAAGGCACATTGCAGGTCAACAACCATAGTTGGCACTTTCCTCATGCGTCAGATGTCAAGTGAATAGGGTTAATAACTGATAGAATTCATGTGGCCCTCTGGCTCAAATTGAAACTATGATCAATTATCTGTTGGACTTTACAACATGTAAACATTTATGTGAACAGAGTAAGTCTGATGCTGTCACCATCTTGTTGGAGTTAGTGGTTGGTAAGTCTATGAGAAAATTCCACTATTTCTCACTTGATTTATGACGTCAGTAAACATTTTCCAGAGAGGTTCATAGTCTCAATCACAAGTTTCAAGTCTTCGATACAGTATGATGTTCAGTTTGTAAAGCACGGTCTCATTTACAGTAAAATGGACATTAAAGCACCGTATGCATTGGGGCGTGGATACAGCGTGATTGACAGCTAGTGCTGCCCAATGGTTACATGGTTGCAGGTGTAGGCGGATGAGTCAGGGCCACTCCCCACTGAGTCAGGGCCACTCCCCAACAAAAACAAGATGCCGCTGATCAAAATGTTAAACTCAAGGCTACAAAACGGCAGTTCACAAACCAATGGGTGACGTCACGCTGGGTTGCCACTAGTGGAGATTCACACAAATTATATATTATCATCCTCTCCATCCTCACGCCGGAAAAAATGTTGGGAAATCCTTATGCCCAACCACTTTTAACGATAAAGTTTTGGAAAAGGAGGAGAAAGGAAATAGGATTGAACCTTTTTGTGTTTTAAAGTTTTTGAAAAACAGGTGGGTTGGGAGGAAGGGTTTTCTTAAGAACAGGGGCTGCTGGATTAAAGTAGTTCATCATCCAGCCGGAGCTTGCATCAGCACAGCTCAGGGAATTAATGTCACAGTCCTTGCTGTTCCACCTTAACCCCCACACAGGTCTTATCGCACACAATTTCCTGTGTAGACCTAATTCTGTCAAGGTGGACTAAACACAATCCATCCACTCTGGTGAGTGTATGCCAGCATCTTACCTGAAAATGTACAAATGTAACAGCCAAGATGCTCGCGGAGTTTTGAGTGTATCCTATTCAAGATTTTTTTTTCAATTTACAATTTATATAAATACAACACTGCATTCTGCTATTTCCCCTGTGACCCGATGATCATTACTGATTATTGGAATCAATACTTATATTACACTTTTTAAAAAACAGATTTGGGACTAAAAACAAAACAGAAAAAGCAAGGTCTCTCCCATTAACTTTAAAAAAATAATAATTTAGACAGAATTTAATGAAACTGTTTAAAGATGTTTATCAGATGGTGCACAAGCAAAAATTAAATATAATGTTTTCAATGCAACAAGTAGGCCCTCTTAAGTAAATAAGACACTTTACCATATGTACAGTGTTGATTATATATACAGTCACATACTTTTATTGCATACATACCTTAGATTAGATTAGATTAGATAGACTTTATTGTCCCATTGGGAAATTTGTTTTGGACACATACAGTGACTGCTGTTAAAAAAAAATACAAATAAATAATATACAAAACCTACCATATCCAGGAAAAATACATTATATAGGCTATGCTTTTCCTGGTGCATAAAACAGGATTTGCTGAGATGATGTGGAGTCTGTCCAGCTGTTGGAAGTTGTAGGTCTGCAGTGAATGCAAAACTTAATAGGTGTGCAGAGAAATAAACAAACATTTGGACATTAAATGTTACAACGATGGAGATCTAAGCGGTGTGTATGAATGTTTAACAATTATACATAACTTCTACCACTTTCTCTAAAACTGATGCTTTTGGCAACATACATTTGTGATTAAGAAATTAACAATGCCAACGCTTTAGTGTCCCACATAAAATACTGTGCACCTATAAAAGTATGTGCATATTTCTAAAGAGACATTTTAGATAATATGACCATATAAATAGAAGATGTGTAAACACTAAAGAAATGATATACTCTGTGGAGTTCTCCATTGTCCTGTAATGTAATGTAGTAGAGGACACTGTTTTTCATGGTGTTTTAGTTTTCCCTGTTGTCAGGCTTGTACTCTGCTGCCCTCTGGTGACAGCGACTTGAACTAGCAACTTGATGTAAATAATAAATAATAGAATACCCCCATTTGAATCAAATGTATAAAGAAGAGAAATGGAACATTTACACTATCACTTGCAAAGGAAAAAGGGAAAACAAAAACACAGTGTTACCAAATGTATTATCAAACATATTTATTGCAAGTTGCAAGATGCAAGCATCAAATATCTATTGTATTTACTTGGGGTGTTTGTAATGGTCTTGAGGACAGAATACACTTTATTTATACATCATATAAATTATTAATTATTATTAAGTATGTATGTAAGTATGTAATGATATTTCTCTATATCTATATTCTCTTCAACATCAAGTGTGACCTAAACAGATATTTTGCATTGCTTTAAACTACTTTATATTTCTATAAAAAGGCATCTCTATCTTTAATTCATAAAAAAAAAAAAAAAAAATCCCCTGACTTGGCCTACCGCTTGTAGAAATTGTCTTACAGTCTGGGGTATATAATCCATTCAAAACAGTACTGTGGATTACAATGACTCCAGACTGGCCAGCAAGTACAGTAGTACTACTGTCACATAATACTGTAAAACAAACAACCATTCTATTTATAAGTTACACTTGTGTCTTGCTTGCTCAGTTTTTCATTTCTATTTGTTATTATTTAGTAGAGCTCCTTTTGTGGTAATATAAAATGTAAAAACAGTAGTAAATATCTGAATATGATTCTCTACATAGATTTTTTTTCATATTGTGGATTTGTTTTAGTTGGATTAAAATACTTGTTATTACAATAACGCTATGTTACATTAAATGAAAGGCAAAATTATATTTGTGAGAGTCATTTTTTAGGGAATTCTGAAAACAACGCTGCATGTTGAAAGTCAAAAATATATTGAAGGATTTAAACATGTTTATCTGCATGGAGCAACAGTATTAACGGTGTAAACATATATTCTGAAACACAGGCCTAAGTCATCCCTTGTCAGAAAAATAGACGGCACGTTAATCTTAGTTTGTGATCAAAATCAAGACCTTTTCCAATTAGGTCCATGTGATTTGTAAATAAAAATAATATATTCAATTTGATTCAAGTGATTGTATTTTCATTAAGCGTAAATTGAGCAGAAATGTGTCTGTTTTAGTAGAAATGATGTATTTTGAATTACTTTAGTGCACATCTCTTAAAATGTATTTATTGCATGTTAAATGCATCTGAAACAAATGAAAGCACATCATAATTCATCTATAGAATATTTGAGTATTTAGGCATGGAAAATACCTGCATATATGTATTCTGGCATTATTCAAAATGTACTGCTTGAATAAATTGTTGATATAATTTCACAATTTCACAATTCAAAGGCATGATAGAATTATTATAAAACCGAACAGCATACTGCCACACTCCAGTAAAACTACTACTGCTATACAATACGTGTCCCAAATACATTCTGCAAATATCAAGCGTTCCTGCAAATTATATACATTTATATTTGTGCATGTATTGTAAAGCAGTTCCACCACATGCACAGTGCAACATCCTTCTGATAATAAAATGAAACACAATCTGGGCGCAGCTCTTACCTGTGCATGCAGCAGTGACTGAAGTTATACATTTGTGCAGACCTGCTCCTCCTTGCGTCCACTCTCTCCAGTGTGTAAAGGTGAAACCCAATGCAGCCACAGAGCACAATATATGCAGAACCTGCAGAGCTGCAGCACCGTCAGCCGGGGACCCCGAACCAATGGAAAGAAAACATGTGCAAAGGATCATCTGCAATGGAAAAACAAATCCTGTAAAAGATTTTGTGGATTTTACTGCACGGGGGAATGGTGTCCAGCTGCCCCGAGTCTTAGTGACAGATGCTTTCTCTCATTTGGCTCCGCATGTTCCTGGCTATCCTCCAGTGGCCTTAAATACTCTAAACCTAGATGCTCCCTCACCCTCCACCTGTGCAACACAATGGTTTTATTTAGACAGTTGAATTGAAAATGTTATTTTTGTTTTTCATTCAGCAATCTATAAGGCACTCTCCGTATTTCACGTAATGTGCATAGTCTGCATAATTGTTGGACTATCTCACCTTGTCAATGCATATAAATCACAGCAGATTAAAATTAAATATCATGCCTCGGAAGTAAATACCACCACCACCTCGTGGTTTCTGATTAATGACAGTGAAATATAATTTGGCATGGTTTCAAGAAAAAAAAAAAGTGCCAAGCATTGAAGCAACATGTCATTTAATGCTTTTATCTTCACTTGAGCTAAATGGCTTGGCTCAAAGCTTTCGCTCGGACTTACCTGCATTACTGACCCTGTCTGTAATCTGCCTAGTAGTGTAAGCCCTCCAAGAGCTTTAAGGTAGACATCTGTAACTTTTGATTCTCTCCCATTCACGCTTTCACTCCATGCTTCTTTCAGAAATGCATAGGGTCTTTACATTTTTTTTATATTTTCCTAAAAAGACAGCATATCAAAGAGAGTATTATTATAGTAGTATCAATTCTGAGTGAAAGGAAGCATTGTCTATTGATATTTTTGTTCCCCATTACCGTTTCAAACTCAAACGCTGCAGCAATTGATATTTTTTAACAACAGATCAATTCTTGAGTGTAATGTGAAAGGAGCTACTCATTTTTATTTCTCATTTACTATGAACATTTGGAAGTGTTTTCTGATAGGTATACTTAACAATTCTAATCTATCATTTTGACTTTACAGATGTGATGAGTGATCAGCGTTGCATGTTGAGATGGAACTGGTGTATTGTGTAAAATACATCCAAGGGAAATGCAATTTCCAATTTGTAAATTCCAATAATGGAAACTATAAATTTGATTTCGGGGGAAATAGTAGAAGTGCATGTTTTACACAATCCAGTGAAACCATCTACACTTAGACCCGCTGGAATTTGCTGCTTCACCTTTGTAATCCCTCCCCATTGATAATCTAGAGTGAAGCCTGTGTTGGGTTCTCTCCGCAGTCAGATGAAGCATATGGCTACAGCATCTGTGGGCTGATTTACATCCAAGAATTCCCTGCTTGGCTGCCACAGAAGCAGCTATACTGGGACTAAAGCCTGCGACTGTCATTGACAAAATCTGATTTAACCACAGTCCTTACAGCATGTTGGACTCCAGCCTCGGTTCAGGTCAGCAACTGTTCAGACTTTGACACGCTCAAATTTGAACGAAAACACTTCTTCGTACTCGCAGATAAATGTTATTTCCTGATGTACAGAGTTTGCCAGTCAGTGCCAGGATCAGCATCCTTTGATCGAGACAAAGATGTTTGGTTGACAGATGCTGACTGCGAAACTCACCTCTCAGCATGGTTTGCTGGCGTAGCTCTACTTTACACCTTTTATCACTTCAAACATTAAGACTCCTTCAAATCTGACTGTGACTATTTCCTCATAACATCCGTATCATATGCCCGTATTAAAAAGTAAAAGAGCAAAATCCGCAGCAAAGTGCAAACACCCCAAAACCCCAGACGATAACACTGGAGCCTGTTGATGCCTTAAACCACAAAATTGCACATGGGCCTGAGAACTGGAGTGTAGCTCGTGCATTTCATAACCCACTATTAAGTGTTGCCTCACCTTGGGATGAACTTGAATGCAAGTCAACCAACCACAGGCAATTAGTCATGAAAGTGGTGTAGAACATGTACGAGGGCAACAATGATCCATCAACCTACTGTGGAAACAGCAGAGCCTGCTATGTGCCATCATTTGGACTGAGGCTCCAACAAAACGCACACAGCGTGAGGGAAAAAGATTTCAGAAGGACTGTGGCAGTTATTGATCTCTACTCTTGCTGGCCAGGGAGTTGAGACAAGGCCTTTTTCAGAGCGGACATATTTGACTTGTCAAAGCGGGAGAAAAAACAGGTGTCACTTAAAACATTAATAACGGCTGTTCTGTTAACACGTTGCAATTTAACATCTTGTGAAACACCAGCAAAATGCCATTGTCCCTGTAAAGTGTAGACACACGATAGAGGTATATTTCTATAATACACACATTTGATATTGATACACAATACTGTCTATGTAAGGTGCAAAACCCCTCAGTACATTGTGTGTGTTGCCCTTAAGTTTTGATTAAATACTGTGAACTCAGCAAAATGAACATTGCAGCCCCATTTTATACAGAAACTTTCACTGAGTGGATAATAAAACCGTGGGTTTACCAGTAATTAGATTAAACATGAATGTATTTGGGACTATGAGCACAAAATAAACATGTATCATAAAGAAAAAACATGTGTATGATGATGCTCAGAGTAGAATTTGACACCAGGTTCCACTCCTACATGACATCATGGTCTCAACATCAGGTGATGCAAATGTTAGCCCTGCATTGAATCGTATCATAATCATGTTTTGGTTCCAAAATAAAATTGTAATTTATCAAACTCTACCCCAAACCAACTGAAGCACTATGAAAGTGGACACTTTTAATGTCAAGCAGTGGTACTTTGATTTGATTGGTAATTGAGGCTGACTATGATCACACAAATCCACTGTTTATAAGTTCCAGAGTTGTGAAATGAAAGGATTTATTTTACTATAAAATAATGGAGATGACATTCAAAGTAAATTCCAAGTCATTTCCAGAATGTGTCCAAATTTTCTTTTTTTAAATACAGCAAAGTAAATATGATTTGATTTCTATTGTGGGGGTTAAAGTATGGAACAATGCCAATTTAAGTTTAAAAACCTGCAGCTCTCTTTTTGTTTTTAAGAAATGGTTTGTAATGCTATTTTTGAGGGTTGCAAGTGTAAAAACTGTATGCCTTTGTTTCCTTATTATTATCTTGGTTTCTTGGTTTTCTTTCCCTTTTTGGTTTTCAAGAAAATGTTTTTTTAATGCTTTTTTTGAGGGTTATAAATGGGAATAATTTATTTCCTTGTTTCTTTACTTATATCTTGGTTTCTTTCTTTTTCTTTTTCTTTGAGGTGGGTAGATTTAATGGATAAGAAAATAGGATAGGCATAAATCTAAGCTTTTGCTTCAGCCTAAGCCTTTTCGGTCACTATTTACTGTTTGAGCTCACATTGTGAAAAGTTTGTAATTGTTATTTTATGATGATGACTGAATAAACGAACAAACAAAAGTTGCAAACAAAAACTATGGACACAAAGAAAATCTGTCAAAAATGGTTCACATTTTATACAGAAAATTAAAACCTTTTAAACGAATATTGGTTTAGGTAAACCACAGACACACTCTGTTTTCTTTACTCTGTGGTTGTGTGTCGTCTAGCCTGTGTAATCCTAATAAAACACACGCACGCACGCACACACACACACACACTCACACAAACACAAACACACACACACAAACACACACACACACACACAAAACACACTCTCACACACACACACACACACACACACCCAAAACACACACACACACGAAACACACTCACACACACACACACACACACACAAAACACACTCTCTCTCTCTCTCGCTCACACACACACACACACACACACACACTGTGCACAGGTCCAGGTCCCGACTGAAGCGGACTGAAATCCGCTCCGTGTTTTCTGGTGGACTCTCCGCAGCATCATCCCACACGTCGCCCGCCACACACGCTGTCCGAGGGGCCGATATGAAGTTACCCCATTGAAGTAAACAAAAAAACATTTATAGATACATACATCATCCCAATGGCGAGATAAGAAGGGCTGCTTTATATATATGTATATATATATATAGACACCGCCGCGAAGTATTTCATAAACATGTGCATGTCTCAATATGACTCACTGCATCGCTGGGAAATGCTTTTGAGTTTACGAATAAAAGAGCAAAAAGGAATCTTTTGGTGTGTGTCGATGAACGAGAGCATGTTAAGTTTGAGGGGATAAACTGAGGCTGCATGGTCCTCTCTCTCTCTCTCTCTCCCTCTCCCCCTCTCTTTTCTTCTTCTTCTTCTTCTCCTTCTTTTTTTTTAAGAAAAACAAAAAGTGAACTTCCTGTTTCGGGGTGGTCCTCAGACTGTGGAGAAGGGGAGGGAGGAGGGAGGGAGGAGGAGGAGGAGGGGGTGCGCATTCCCGCATTGGCTGTGCAGCCGAACTCCAGGGCGCGTTGCGGGACTCCACGGACCAACATGGGGTTCAACGTTTGTCTCCGATCGTCGGCCCACGAAGTCACCGCCAGGAAAACCCCCGTGGGAGAGAGACTCTGAAGAGGGGCACAGCCTCGGCCTCTGCGAGGAGCCCGGGCATCTCCATCCGAGCGCGCTTTGGCACAAAGTAGACCAGAGAGAGAAGGAGAAGTGGAGGCTTTACTGGAAGAAGAAGAAGAACAACCCCCCCTCAAGACTTTTCTCAGTCCCTGGACCCGCTGGAGCTCTTCTTCCCGAGGACTGTGGGGGGATCGAGTCAGACAGTTCCATGCCGAGGAACACCCTCATCCCCATCGAGCTGAGGTGAGCCGCGCCGAGCGTTCATTTGTTCACATTGCCGATCGATCGCAAGTCTACAAGCCTCGTTTGGAAAGAAGTGGAGGTTTTCGCTTTTTTTTTTCTTCATATATCTCTGTGAATTGGCACTTGCCAAACGAATCCAACGTGTGATTAAATCACTGCAGGTCTCCTTTTGGCCGCTTCTCGCTCTCTTCGGCTGATGGTGCCTCACTTTTACGCGTAGGAGCGCGCTGCTCCTCCGCGGTCCCTCTGCTCCCTCGGTCCCACCAAGTGTTCACCGTAACAGTTCCACATCTGACTCTGCTGGACTCACACTCCTCCAGTGTTTTGTGTCCATGTGGGGGACAGGGATCTGTCGACATGTGCGCCTCCGCGTCTTTGGGGTGAGGGTCCTTCTTGTGGGGGTCTGACTGCCAGCACATTTAAAACTCATCTGGCACAGATGAGGGTGCCAAGCCCCCCCCCCCCCCCCTGAGAAACAGCTGGTTCTTGTAACCTGAAATGCTTGAGGTGCCAATATCTTTTCAAAATGCGAGTCTCTGTCAGAACACCCCCCACAACAACAACAGCAGCAGCAGCATTACAGAAAACTGTGGCCCATGTAAAATGTCCCAATGGACTCTGCATGATAAATGTTTGGGTCCCCCTTTTTTAGGGGCTTCTTGAACTTTGCTGGCGGATCATTTTGCATTGAATAATAATAATAATAATAATAATAAAGAAAAGAAAGTCTTTCTTTCTTTCCTTTCATAATCAGTCGCTAATCTGAGATAGATTATGGGATCTAACTGTGGCTGTAGCTGTTAATGTGGACAGATTAGGGCTGCCGGTCGTCGTGTAGCAGTGGCCCTGGACTGAAGAGCGTCAACACTGGATTCAATAGAGGAGCCAAACACTTATTTATTCCAAAGTGACATTGAGGAGTGCTAAGCACACAGACCTACAACTTTCTTAAACAGTATTTGCACACACTCTCTCTCTCACACACACACACACACACACACTCCTAGAGAGTGTTATTGTATGACACAAAGGGCCTTAAGTAGATTTCCCAAATCATCACAGGAAAATACAAAACGTACAAATTATTTCAGGAAGAAACTCCGGAGGATTGTGATCAGATTTTCCGCGTCTTTTTTGGAAAATGAATGCACTGGACATAGGAGGGGGGAAAAAAGAAGTTCCAATATTTTGTGAAATGTCTTTAAATTGTTTTACATTTGTTTTATATAACTTGACTAAGTAAGTCCAATTTTTCCGGGGGGGGGGGCTCTTTGGATATCGCAGGGAGACACTCAGGGTGATGTTGGTGATATTACAGTTTTGAGAGAGGAAAGTGCACTTGTCCTTTGGCCACATGTGAAAAGCTCTGCAGGGGAGCTTCCTCACCCTCCCTCGTCTTTATCAAGTGTGTGGAGGCCAAAAGGCTCCTTAATGGGAATGCTCTTAAACAAATAGACCATACAGGAAGCAACTGTCCTCCAATCTGCCTGATCGCGGCCTCATCAGGGCACTGATAAGGCCGCGATCAGGTTACTCGTTTTGAGTCCAGTGACAACAATGACATGTGTTTACTTCCGTAAGGGAAAACAGGGAAAAATGTAAAGCGGAGGGAATCTCGTGACCTTCGTTAGTCAAATGCAAAATGTGGAAACTTCTGAACGTGGACTCCTCATAGCTGTCTCTGGCATTAATCATCCGGGCGGCGTGTTTAATTTCTGTGCTGGCGCTGTCGCCCGCCGGTCACGTGACACACGTGTACCCAGAGGCAGGCAGCAACAAGTGGTGTGTTTCTGTCCAGATTCCATTTTGGTCTGCTCAGCAAGAATCATGTGTCACGTGATGCCTGCAACAACCCCCCCCCAACACTCCTCCTCCTCCTCCTCCTCCTCCTCAACACCCTCCTCCCACCTTCCAGAAAGAGGGAGGTTGGGGGGGAGGGAGAAAGACCACCCTCACTGGGATCACAGCCCCTCAATCAGACCCTTTCACACCCTGTGAACCTGAAACAATCGGGGTTTAATAGCAACTGTCTGTCTCTGCCGGGCCCCGGCCACGACCACGTAGGCTCACAGCGCAGGGCCGATCGGCTGCAGGCGCACAGAGACGAGGCCTGGGGATGCCGCGAAAGGACACGCGAGAGCAGAGACACACACACAGACACACTCACATGCTCCCTTTCTGTCATTATCCCCGCTGGCATTCTCTGCCTTTATCTTCTCGTGTTCCTCCCGTACATCAAGAGAGACCCCCTTCTTTGCTCATGTCAGGGTCTTGGTATTTGAAGGTTATTTTGGTTCAGCGCATTGAGTTTGCGTTGCTGCAAAGCTGTATTCCCTTTCTCTGTGCGTGTGTGTGTGTGTGTGTGTGTGTGTGTTGTCATCCATTGAGATGGTCATTGTTCACCGAGACCAGAGTGAAGTGATTTTGGTCATGGTTGTTTTGGTTATTACCGAGCCAAACCTTGTGCCATCGGAGCCGTCTGAATGTCACAACGAGAGGCCACAATTACCATGTGTATGCAAACAGTCTTTCTCCAACGAGCAGACAGATCGCCACTAGTGATTTCACCGGATCCCCGAAGAGGAAGAAATATAACATTTGAGACAGTGAACGATGCTGAAATGAGGCAGAGCAATTGGGGGGGGGGGGGGGGGGGTGTTATTAAGTGGTGGGCTGACACAACGGGGCAAAGGCATTAGACACTTGAATGGCATTAGTCAAAGGGCACTCATAATAGAAGAGGGTGATGGTGTAGTCATGGGAAATATTGTGAAAATCACTGTTCGTGGTCACTTGGAGTTTTCCCTCCAGTTATGAGGCGGATCAGACAAATTTCTACACTGGAGATAAGAAACGCACTTTTTGGACTTTTTTAAATTTGCTGCTGATGTCGGTTGTAGAGGAGAAGCCGTTCTCCCCTGTTTTTTGTCCTGATTACAGGGCACACAATGGACTGATTAATCGATTGCTAGTGGTGCTTTCAGAGCTCTTCAGCTGTTCCCTCATGCGAATGTGTAAAGTTCCTCATCTCACTTTACCTCAGTGTAATTGTCGTCTCGGTGTGACGGGAGGGAGAATTTACCTCCAATCTGGACGTCCCATATTTCCCCCTTTTTATTTTCCAGAAAGCACAGTGTATCGGATGGTCCCTCTCTGGGGCGAGACAAAGCTCCGGAGGTCACGGTCATGGCTGAGCCTCAGAAATGTAAAGGCTTCTTAATGAATAAATAAAAACCTCATCAGGGGCGGATAAGTTCTTACTCTGGAGAGGTCTAGTCGTGTGTGGCACAACAGGCAGCACCCAGAGAGACGTAGTGCAGTGTGTATTTTACAATAGACGTGTTGTTGTGTTAGTCTACGCCTGAGGGAATGTTTTTGTGTGTGTGTGTGTGTGTGTGTGTGTGTGTGTGTAATATAGGTTTAAGCACGTTGCTGACAGTAAGAGGCATAAAAGGCAGAGTTGATTTCTTACCCATTGTCCCTCCTCCTTCTTTGAATGAGGGTGGCAGTTTTTGATAAATGTGTGTGTGTGTGTGTGTGTGTGAAAAGCAGTAAGGCATGCTAACTGTTAACTATTGTTTCATGTGGTTGATATTAGAAATCAGCCTGGCGCTAATAGGAACCAGGTGAGACCGTGAACAGTGCTCTTATGCACAAACAACCCACACTGTTACTTATTCATTTCCCACTGTGACATTACAACATTAACACCAGCTGTTTCACATTGTGGCAGAACGGTGTGTGTGTCCATGGTCTGTCCCCCTTTGAGCCATTGCCGATGTGATTCAGAGCTTATTTTTCTAATTTGAATAATTTGACATGGCTTCATGGGTTGATTGAGTCGAAAATACGCCTGGTCAGCCACAACAGTGAAAACCAGTGACGTGTTTCGGTGTGGTGGCTCGTCGGTGGAGCTCAGTTTTGTTGGCTCATGGGAGGTTCGTTGAAAGACGTTGGTCGACGGTGGATGATTGATGCGTCTGACGAGGAGACGGAGAAACCCGGATCTTGAAAGTCAGTGATCCGGTTCAAAATATCGGCTCAACTTATGTAATATTAAACTTGGAGTGAGTGATGCATAAATTAATTAGTTGTACAAGCTTGAAATCTCCAGGTGGCTGAATAGTTGATTTATTCGTGTGTGTGTGTGTGTGTGTGTGTGTGTGTGTGTCCGTGCATGCATGCATGCAAGTTAATTCGCAGAGTTTTCTCTTTTTTCAAAGTATTTCTTTGGCTGTGCGTTTGTTTCAATGTGTGTGTTCTCCGCCGCTGATGACTCATGGCGTGCTGTCCTGTCGGGCAGAAAGCAAAGAGGAGGCGGTGTTTATTATTTCACCAGGTTGCCATAGCCACGGCGCATTCGGGTGCTGCTGCCATCATCAGTGCAGTTACAGCACGGTGTCTGATAGTCTCCCTCCTCATTGCCTGCGTTTTCTGTGACGTCCGCCAGTTTGACGTCACAGAAAAGGGGGGGGGGGGGGGGGCGGGGGGGAGGTGGAGAAATGAAAAACTGCCCCTCATGCAGTGCAGAGAAATATGATCCTGACAGTTTTGTTGTGATACGATGAGCTTCTTACGCCAGCGCTAAAGAGCAGAGAACGTTTGGGCGCAACATTGCTCCAGATTTTTTTTAAAAAAAACAACAACTTCTTTGTCTTCTTTCCTCCCTCTTGCAACAACACTGCAACCTCTCGTTTTGATTTCTGTCTGTGGAGAAGTGAGATCACGCGTAGATTGTGTGTCCAAAAAGTTTCTGGCACCATTTTATGTGATAAGTGATTCGATTTTTTACTGGTTGAATGATTTATTTTCTGACTTTAATGAAGCAAGAGGGAGGGACAGAGGGAGACAGAGGGAGAACGAGGCATGTTCACGTTGCGTGTGTTTCTGATGAGGCTTCTGGACAACAACTCTGTTATCTGAGATGAGATAACAGCCTGAGTCTCTCGGGTTGGCAGATGTCCATGGGCAAGTTTCACATACCACACGGCCATCAATATATATACACGCAGCATATATCTAGATATCAATCTACAAAGAAACAATGAGAAATTAATTTACACCTGAGCTTTGGTATCAGTTCAACTAAGCATATACGTAACGTATATAACATATATATAATAATAATATATAATATATAATATAATATAATATATAGTTAATAAGTGAGAGTGAGTTTTGGTGTCCAGCCTTTGAACTGGACTTGATTGGCGGCACAGTAACCACGTAAAGATTTGGTGAATGTCAAAATGAGAAATTTAGGAAAGATGAAAAAGTGCAAGACTTCATATTCTCAAACTCTGCCTCAGGTACTGTTTGTGTAAAAGTGACTCCAGATTCTGAAAAGTCAGAGTTTATGTGCATTTACCCGAAGCTGTATCCAACTGTATATGTTTCTTATCACAGGAAAGAATGTCAATGTGTCACAAAAAGTACATTTTCAACAATGGATGACCCAAACCACATTGGTGTTGGCGCTTCATCTGTATGAGAAAGCGACATTGTTGTTTTCCATACTCTCAAAGAAAGAAAGGAGGTTATGTTTCCACCCGTGCCCATTTGCGTTGTTTGCGAGGTATCTGGTCGGCTTGTCAGTCAGCAGGATTACACAAAAACTACAGAACGAATATGCACTAAACTTGGTGGAAGGACGGGACACGGGTCACGAAAGAATCCAAGCGGTGGATCCAGGAATTTATTATGACTTTCTGTTAAATTGCACTTTTTTATTTACATCTACACTGATTTCCAAGGGAATAATTAATGGACCTCGATATAAAAAATAAATCAGAGATATTTTGGGAACTGATATCTTGGCGGCTTTGTTAAATTCATGGACTGTTGCGCCTTGGAGGAGGTTCGCTCTACACCGAGTGCCATGCTAGTGTCCCTTTGCTTTCCGCTGCTCCTTTTGTTGCTTCTCATGCACGTCTTTCCAGGTCTCTATAAATATCCCTCCTCCTTCTTTATCGAGCTTTCTCCTTCTTTCTCCCCTCCTCGCTCTTCCCTCGGCTAACCAGCGTCTCGCGTCTTCGTCTATTCTCGTTTGCCCCGCTCGGCGAGTAAGTGACAGTTGTGAGGAGCGACTGTGGTTGATGCTCGCTGGTGCCACGTTAACCCGATCAGATGCCGTGACAGGAAGTCAGTCCGCATGCACGGACCCAGCGCAGTGGCACACGCCCATGACTTGCTACAGTCGCAGGGCCAAATGAAGGCCCGAGCCGTCACCGATACGCTGACATCCATCTGCTGTGGGTCAAAGGTAGCTGCGCCCTCGGTCAAACAGCCTCGTATTTACTACAACGGATCGGACATGACGTTCCGTCCGCAGAGCGCTTTGATCCGATTTTTAAAAAAGTCACCGACTCTCACCGATGATTCAGAGAAAACCCTGCGCCTTGATTTTGTTTCTTAGCTGAAACATAAAGGTATATCGCCTTTTAAAACGAAACCCCTTTGGACGAAGGAGCTATACAGAACGGGATTATCAGAAGTGATGAGGTTTTGCTTGTTTAGTCAGACTGAAGTGAACCAACTGCATGTTTTTCCTCTGTGGCATCAAATATTATTTACCGATATGTTTCCTGTGGTCCACTGCCGTCCAGGATTAATGGAAACAAGCAGTCGTCTTTGTATTAAAAGCTGTTATTGAGAAAATAATTCCCCTCAGGAAACAGCGCACTATTGAAAAGTTGCGTTTTGTAAGATGTAATTAACTTTGCCTCAACAAAAGCTTTGCGGCCGTCTCTGTGGTAGCTGGGAGGAGGAATCCTTTACGGCGACTGTACAGGCACACAGAAGAAAAAAAAGTACAGTTCTAATGCATTGGCTGCATATCTGCAAACCTAATTAAGCTGTTAGAAAAATAATATCTCTGGCGCGCTATGAGAAAGAACTTTCCATTTTCATTAACACTGGAATTCGGTGGAAAGTCAAACGGGGCAAAAGAGAGTAAAGGGTGAACGAGAGAGACATTTCATAGTGAATGTGGAGGAGTGAGTAAGTGAGAGGGAGAGAGAGAGGGAGGGAGGGAGGGAGCGAGATGCAGATAGCTTTAAATCCGCAGCGAGTCAGGCTCTCAAATTTATGCCCATGGGCTTCTTCTTGGGTGGGCTGCAGGGAGGGCGGTGCGCTAGCAGGAGCAGGGGAAAGTTGCCGACTCCAGACTGCTCGCCTTGCTCTGAAGCTTGGCTTTTCCTGCTGGAACACATTTACAACTCAACCGTCCCGACTGGCCGCCCCCGGCCCGGCTCACCGAACTACACTTATTGAGCAGCTTTGGTGTGCTTGTGTTAGAGTATTAGTATTTTTTTTGTTTTGTTTCATTTTAATAACGCTTTTCTTGGGGGGGGGGGGGGGGGGTTAGCGATGGAATGTAGCTGGAAAGCTACGACATAACTGTTCTGAGCTCACAAGAAATTATTTTGGTATTTTCCAGTGTCGTTTTTTTTTAATTGCTTTAATTTTTTTCTCTCCAAATATGACACTTTATATTAAGTTTGATGAAATTCCAGGCTTAAACTGATTTCCTCCAAGAAGTAGTTTCGACTTGGGGAACGACAGAGTCAGTTCACGTCTCAACCCAAGAGCTTGGATCAGATAAGGCGTAATTTAGGCTCCTCTGTATTTCGTGCCAGCAACGTTTTTTTTTTGTTTTGTTTTGTGCTCAGCATGAGGAAGATCCGGGCCCACATCTAGCCTTGGAATAGATTCCCTCATGTTTAGGATGAAGGGGAGTAACTCACTCAACAACCCGCTATCAAGCCGTGTTTTTCCACTGCGGAGATTCAAGGCTCGACACAAGCGGCTCATGGCCGAGAGGCCCCGGGGTGTCAGCTTAGCATTGCATCAAGCACAAGAAGGGTCCTCGTCCTTTCCAACACGAGGTGCAACAGATTGTCTCACGTTGAGGCTCTCTGAGCTGGCGGAAAACAAATTCACCTGGTTGCAATCGCACGATGCGCATCAGTTTGAGTTCTCCCTGACGTTGTGTCCTGTCGCACTGAAAGGTGCGGTTTGGCGTTGAGCATCTCTAACTTTTCCAAAGCAGGGAGGTGTTTCCTGCCTCAGCAGCGGCACAGGCTTGAATGCACAGCGAGGGATGACATAAGCAGCATGTAAATCAGCTCGCAGCAGAGCAATAATCTGAACTTGAAATTTAGAGGCTGGTCGGTTGGTCTCACCGTGATTATGTGCTGTACACACACACACACACACACACACACACACACACACACGCGTGCACACACGCATATGCACGCACGCACATGTCCGTGCATGCATACACACTGCTGCAAAAAGAGGCCATAGGGAAGTAAACAAGCAGTTGCATCAGTATGAAGAACAGGCTTTAATCAAAGGAAATGTGCATCTTTAAAAAGACAAAAAACAAAACTCTACTTTTGAAAAGAAACGAAAAAGAAGTGCACGTGGATGTGTGTGTCTTCCCAGCCGCCCACGTTCATTCCAGCCCGCGTGTCTGGCGGCTTTGCGAGCTAATTCGCTCTGAAGGTATTACGGTTATTGGAAGGCTTGTAAACCATTAAGTCTTTATTTACAAGAGAAAGAAAAGAGGGCCTGGGTAACAGCGTGGGGGCGAGCTGGGTCCTGGTACAGGCGCTGACCCCACTGTAAGTGATCGGGACAACTGAATTTCTCGACTGGCAGGCCCGCAGGACATCTGGTCCTATTTGCAGCAAAACAGCAGACCACTTGTCAATTACATAATTGTGCCCATTAATTACACGAGGAGGGGCTACATTTCCTGGTAGCCAATAACTAACAAAAAAGGGAGCGCGTAAAAGAAGGACTCTACGGCGCACATGATTATAGTGTGTGTGGTGAAACGTGAAACATGGCCTCCCATGTATAGGAGCAGCCCAAGGTTAAAAAGCCTCGTACTATATTGTATTTCCATCGTTATGTTGAGGAGAGTGTGTGTGTGTCTGTGTGTGTGTGTGTGTGTGTGTGTGTGTGTGTGTGTGTGATTGTGCGTTGAGCTTGTGTAAATGTATCTGATAAGTTAAGAGTCGGAGCGAAGTGAAGTGACGGGGCAGAACAGCTGTTAGCCGTGTTGTTAAATTCTTAAGGACAGTTTGTCGTTGCGTCAGCTTTCAGTAGCCACTGTTGTTGGCCACACACACACACAAACACACACACACACACACACACACACACCCACACACACACACACACTGCAGGTCATTTCCCCAGGAGAGGACCAGGAGAAATGGCTCACCTACGTGTTGTGACTGGGCGGATGCAGGTGCGATGGCTGTGGTAAGTTTCACACCGTGGCGGTTCCACACGGAGGAGAGCTCCTGTTTGAGTGGAAGGTGTGGCTACGATTGGAGAGAAAGTACATTTCAATTTAAAATTGGCCCATTACAACACGGATACCACTTGTTCAGATCTCCATTTTTAAAGATGGGGTCACCATCTTCTTATAGCCATCAGAAATTCTCCAATGTAGATAAAAAAAAAAAAAAAGGTGTCCTGTCAACTGAGAAGGGATCATCCCCTACAGGGATTTTAATGTGGGGCACAAAAATCTAAGGCTGCAACTAATCCTTTTGGTGACAATGACAGAAAACTGTTGTATTGTTTTTGTCCAAAATGCGAATAGATTCAATTTACTATCATTTATGAATCCTCATATTTGATAAGCTGGAAGCAGCAGACTAGAATGGTCAGTTGACTGCTTGTAATGGCTGCGCATTTATTTGTCTGCCGTTTATTTGTCTTCCACTAAAAGTTGCAGTGCTACGTGATTAACAGTATTTTACTTCTCCTCTAAGCTGTGGAGGCAAAACGGTGCAAGTGAGGATGCAGAACGGGATTAGTTCTGCGGTTCCCATGCCGTGAGCTGACCTGCTGCTGCACCCAGCATGAAACAAATGTTGGAATGACAATGCGGCTGTCGCAGCTGTTGTTTTTTCAGGTCTGGAGTTGTTGTCCTCTCCTCCTCCTCCTCCTCCTCCTCCTCCTCCTCCTCCTGTACTTCTTTCTTGGGATGCTCCTCTTGTCCCCGTCACTGTCTTTATGCTGTGCGGGCTGTGGGACAGAAGCTGCAGACAGCAATGCACCTGCTAGCAGAAGTTTGGGGAGAGCGTGAGACAACGGAAGAGTAAACCGGTGGGGGAGAGACAGTCGTCTTTCTGTGGGTGTCGGGAGGAGAGAGAGAGAGGGCAGGGTACAGTGAAAGGAAGAGGCTGTGAGAGCGAGCCTCTTGGTCTTTGGACTGCAGGGAGGATGGAGGTACCATGCTGGGCATTTATGCCCGGCTTATGGGACCAGACTCGGCTGAATACACAGAAGGTCAACAGGGATCCACGCTCACTTTTCTTCTCACACAGAGTACAGCGCTGTGTGTTCGCACCGTGATGGACTGGCAACATGTGCAGGCTGGTTCCCTGCCTTTTGCCCAGTGCATCATGGGAAAAAAATCATCTCAAACCCCAGACCCTGAAAAAAGGGGGAGAATGTAAGGATGAATGGACGTAAAACACCCCACAGACTGCAATGTTATACTTGTATTCTGTTAATAAAGTCCGTTAAAAATGGACATGAATTACAAGACCCTTTGATAGAAAGTTTATAAAGATGTCATATTAAAATGGCGGGTATTACTTACTGTAGAGGAGTTGTTCTAAACTTGGGGCTCAGGCCTCACTCCAGTGGGTCACAAGATAAAACTGAGGGGATGAAATGATTATGGGGTAAAAAACTAATTTCTGCTACATATCATTTTCTGGACTTTAAGCCAAAAATGTATTGTTTTGGGAAATATTTTATAATTTCACAGGTTTTTTTGTAAGGGCTGTAGACATGACTTTGCACATACAATAGAGTATGTTTTGGGACCCTTAGATGATAGTTCTCTGATGTTTGAGATGATTTAAGGCTGCAGCAAACGTGGAGTACAGAATTACACCTGTTAACAGAAAGTTGGTGAGGTTTGTGTTATTCTGTCAGGACGGCCACCGCTTACAAAGGCAGTACTCGCAATACAGATTCACGTTGCAGTACATATGATCAAATGACAAACTTTTAATATACTATATCTTACAAACATTGGCAGCCACTTAGAATTTGCATGTTTGCAAGTTTTCTGTGGCGTCTATGTGGTCACACATTTTTGGTTACAGTAGGTTAATGTTGCGTTACATTGTTTTGGCTTAGATTATTTGTGGCGTTTTCCCATTTGATTCACTTTAGTTTAATGGCAAATATCAAACTCAAAGTTTTTGCATCTCGCACCTTTACGCTCTCATCAAAAGTAAAGGTCCACCGTACATTCTTGTCAGTCATTGATCCTAATAATCCTTTTATTCTCAAATCTGGGGGAGAATATCTGAGTCTTTCCATTAACACAACACCATTAAGTCTCCTAATCTGATGACTCCGCAGCAGGTTGTGACTTTGTCGGACTTTTCCGACTGCTGATTATTTCTCCAGCAGTCAAACCTCCCTGTCCGTCACTCTGTTCACGTTCTGTCTATTCAGGCCCGGGACAGGCAGTTGTTCCGCAGTTCTTTATGGGCCCTTATTAGCTGGCACCTGTAGTCCATTAAAAAGCCCCCGTGTGCTTACAGACTGACAGATACGTACTGTCTTTGAGTCCTCAGTTCGGTCAGAGCGGCACTTCACTTTCGGATAAGAGCGGAAATTTGTCATGCCGTAGAGAACAATCACTGGATGTTCAAAGTTTCAAACACTGAAAAACCCACAGGAATCCCAAAGGGGCTTATTTATCGACTTGCGTCGTCTCACGCAGCTGTGGAGCAGAGATGTGGTGAGCACTCGTGCATGTAGTGCGTGTCAGTGTGTGTGTTAGTGTGTGTGTGTGTGTGTGTGTGTGTGTGTGTGCGAACGTTAAGTGTTGTGTGCATGTGCTCGGAGCGTACAGTGGGCGAAAGGTCCCACATGTGGAAGTCAAACAATGAAGTAAGTCGTTGATGGTTAGCTGAAGTTTTAGGTCCTCCGCTGCGCTTGATTGACTCTGTGAGTTGACTGGTACAAAATATGAATTATTGTGCTTTGAGAAGTCTGTTTAAAATACATTTTTGAACAGAAGCTACTGTGGCCACATTTGACAATTCTGAAGTTATTGTAAATGTACCATTAACACAGGTAGACGACAGTCAGCAAACGCACTCCGAACTTGAAGGCCTCTCTGAGAGCGCATCCGCCGAGGCTATCGCCATATCTTGTCACGTTAAAGAAAATGAAATAAATATTCCTGAATCCGCTCGATTCTTACTTGAGTCATGTTCAATTTCATGGATGACGTCTGTTCAGGTGGAGGTAAACATCAGTTACCAGTCAATATCTTTTTCAAGACTGAATTGTAAATGGGCGAGGTTGCAATTCATCAATTCAATTTAATTTTCATTGGTTACACACATGGAAATGTCTCAATATGAATTGGCCTTTGGCACATCCCTAAGGAGTCTCTTCGGTTTGTAAATGATACAGGTCGTTCACAGGACAGACGGTAAAGTCGAGAGACATTTGAACTGCTGTAGTTCCTCTTTAGGTCACTGTTCCCTTCTTTTTCTCCAATCTTCCTTTCTTTAATATTTTCCTCAAAGTGTTGCGGCTTTTTTTTTCAGGGTTTACATTTTTAATCAACATTTGGGTAACTCGAGTAGAACTACCCAAATCAGTCAGAGTGGATGGCTGCACCCACTCCCCCCCTCTTCCACCCCCATGCCTTGTGTGTCCCAGCTCACACTCCAGCTTCCTGTGGGACGGAGCCAGGCCTCGGGGCTGAGGGATGTCTGTTTCCAGCCAATGAGCGCTGACACACATGCTCCAGCTTGTCAGACTGACTGTGTGAGGGTGAGCGGGGTGTCAGTGTGAGTGCACGCATGTAAGTGCCTATAGTGTCTGTGAGTCTGCTGGTCGTCTCCCTGTGTGTGTGTGTGTGTGTGTGTGCGTGTTTAGATGTGCAGAGATATGAGTGTTTTCCCTCTGTGGGTGGAGGTAACTGTCTAGGACATGGGGAACATTTTTCAATTAGTAGCAGTTCACTGTGGTCCAGGTTCACCTCAGGTTGCCTAAACGTATTTGAGTTTTCGTCTGTGGGACGGCAGTGGAAATCCTCCCCTTTCAAAAGGCCCCCTGTAAAACATTTGCTATCTCTTGTTGCACAGGAGAAAAATAAACAGCAGGTAAATTTGATACTTGCACATCACCAGTGCGATTCATTAGTGTTGATTCAAATAGAGATAAACACAGGAAAAGTCTGTGTGTGTGTGTGTGTGTGTGTGTGTGCGTTCTTTCAAAAACTCCTCTCATGAGACAACAGCCCAGCGGTTAGAGAAAAGACGCAGTTCTTACTGAGGAATCGGATGAACTCGGCACAAATTGGCTGTAACTCGCCAAAAATGAAGTTGCAAGAGACATATGAAGAAATGAAGCGGCCGTGTCTTTACGTTCAACTTTTTTACACATAACCGTGGCTCGCCCCACCTGAGCACTCCTTCCCCTGCTGGTCGGCCCGTCAGAGCAGACTGCTGGTGTGTCTGAGGTGTGTGGCTTAACCACCGAGGGCTCTAGCTGTCTGTTGTTAACAGACAGATGCCGTGTTTCCACTTCCCTGGCTACATCCACATGACGGCATTTTTATTTTATTTTAGAGCGCGCCACTGCTGCCATGTTTACACCTGCCGTTCCACACTGCTCCACTACACTGCTCGCCCCCGTTTCAGTTCATAAATCACGGGGCCGCGTTGTAGTACGGAAAGGCAAAAACGGAGACATTTGGAAACGATGACACGGGTCGCCCCTGATGTGTTCCTCCATTTTGGATCTTATCGGTCACGATTAGACTACCAGCAGTGAGGGAAAACATCGTAGTAAACACTGTCACAGTAACAGTTCCACCTCGCCGTCGGTCCAAGAAAACACCCTTCTTTTCACCATTGTTCTCTGCGGGAGAGAAACTAGTGTTTTTCATTTCAACATGTGAATCACAAAATCCTTTTTGAGTTAGGGCATTACATTTTTGTAAGGGCTGTGTGTATTGTTTTATCGTCTTACATCTGCACGTGTCATGTTTATTTGACCATTTTAGTCCGTTCGCCGTCAACTGATGTAGAAGTTAGAAGTCAGTGTGGGAACATTTCATTTTATCCATTTTTTCTCAAATATGAAAGTTGGAATCAAGCTATGAATTTGGAGAAAAGTTACACACGTGGTGCTGAATGTCCACGTGCATGGACATAAGATGCTTTCAGACAGTCCAGACATTTTCCAGAGGGGCTTTATGTGAGAACGCAAATGTCTTGAAATGTTGCTCTGCACATTTTTTTCCCCAACTTTTCCCGCCATCTCCCTAGTAAAATTTTCAGAAATTGTCAGAGACGGAAAATCTCCCGAAAATTTCACGGCGAGCGAGCGAGCAGGTTGATGACAGTAAACGGAAAAAAAACCCCCAACTTTCCTGCAGCAGGATCATCGCCATGTCCTTCCCTCCTGCCCGCTCAACCCAATGTGCCACAGACTGTTCCGCAAATGTTCCCGTCGGTGAGAACGTGTCTGACTCTGACATGTGACTGGCCAATTCCAGAGGGTCTCCGCACCCCATTTTTTTAAAATTCAATGTCGGAAAAACAGCTATCCATTCAAAAGCTCGCCCTTCCCATCACAAACTCTGATGCACCCTTGGGTCGGGTAAACAAGGTCGTTGTTTGAGCCTCGGCCAAGTGGTGTTCGGAAGCTGGGGGGGGGGGGGGGGGGGGGGGGGGGGGGGGGGGGGGGAGGGAGTGAAATTAGCGAGTAGAAGATAATTCACGCTCTCTCCTCTCTCCTCCGCTCCTCTCCTCTCTGTAAACACACTGAAGAGCAAACGTTTCTAACTTGGAGTGTGAGCGCCAGAGCTCTTCTGCTAACTGACCCGGGGCTCTAAAGAGCTGCACATAACAGGGCGCCCACATTGGCTTTTGTGTGCAGGAGGGTCTTTACATAACCCACGTAACCAAGCACATTGTCTAGCAACCGGCCGGCCACTGAAGGGCCTTGTAAATGGAGGAGGGGGGTCTGTTTGAGTGGAGGAGGCCAGTGGCTGGGCTGAGGGGCTAGTGGAGCTAAGCTAGGCGACGGAGGGCTAGTTCCTTGTCCCGGGGGCCCGATAATGTCCTGAGGATACTGATGCCATTAGCTCCCCCCGCGCACAAAGGAGCAGGCTCAGTTGCAGTTGTTTAGTTTTAACTTCAAACTAAATCTGATGTTTTTGAAGAACGTGCACTGTTCACGTTGGACATTCTCACTTCTGAAGGCATCTTGAAAAACTCACTCTATTCACGAATTGGCCCCGTTTGCCAATGTAAACCGTTTCTCAGTTACCTAACACCCGTCACTACGCCCCGTGCACTATTGCTCCACAAAGTCCGGCCTTCTTCACCCTGTTTCCACTGTTTGGATCTGAGCCAGAATTCCCTCGGTGCTGCCCAGGATGTTGAGGTAGATTTTTCCTCCCCGCTCCCAATGATTCTGGTTTTTTTTGGGGGGGCAGAAAAATGTTTGGATTTCTCTGTCACTGCACCGTCCACATAACAGCCAAAGGACTCTAAGGACTTTAGTAACTACTGTCAGAAGTCATTTAAAAACATATATATTTTAGCAGTGTTAACGACTGAATTATGATTACTTTTATTCTGTATTGATTACTTGTTTTAGCAGGCAAGAGTAGACACTGAAGCATCTTTGAGTAAAATCTCATTGACATCCATTATCCAGGTATTTGGCCGTCACAAACTCCTTGAGCTCTGAGGCCGCTTCAATTTGACAAACACCAATTGTCCTCAAACGGTTGCAGAAGTCATTTGAGGTGCAGAACAACAGGCTCTTGCTGGTAACTGTGATTTTGACACAGAGACTCATTATCAGCTCCACACTTCACCTTAGATCAGATGATAATGACCCATTTATCACCGACACTTGATGCCCCTGTCATTCTTAACAGCTCCCTGCCAGGACAGAGGAAGCTTTTACTACTGTTCTCGAAATGTTGCCATTGTCTCCCAATACACAAAGGCAAGGTGTCCTGATGGCCCCTGATGGCCCCTGATGGCCCCCGCTGGCCCCCGCGTGAGTCCCTGGATGGTCCCTAGTTGCGCCGCTGAGAGTTTTCTCGCTATTGTCACCCAGCTGCAATCACGGGGGAAAGGGAATCGCGGCAGGGGGAGGAGGATGTGGGTTGTATGGGTGCTTTGAAAAGATGTGTGAAATAGGAGTATGGGTATTAAGGGTCTTGGCTCAGCTGGGGGTCTATTGTGCTGAAGGCTGAGCCCCCTACTGGCATCCATGATCTCCTCCATTGACAGAGGAGTTTTGCTCCGCTCCCTGTTTTTTTTTTTTTGTCAGCCGCTTACTCACTACTCTCTCTCTCTCTCTCTTTCTGTCCCTGTCTCGCACCCGGTGTCTCTTCATCTTCCCCTTTCAGCTCTATTTCTGCTCCGAGGCCCCGTTCCTACCTGGCATTAACATGCGTCTTGGGTGAGCTGATCACGAGTGGACAGCTCGACGTATGCGAGTTCACACCTGGCAGTAGAATGTGTCTCCACATGTGTTTCAAATGACCATTGGATCGGATCTCGCGTTCCTGCTCTGTATGCAAATAAACACGTACATCATTACTGTGCGCAAAGAAAAAGCCAAACGCGACCGTCGGGAGGCAGCAATCCACTTCTCATGCCTGGTACGGTGGAACTTAAATCACAAAAGAACACATCATAACAGTGCCGAGGTCTATTCCTTGGTGTTTTTTTAGGCAATTTGCTCAACAAGTTTGACGCACTTGCTTAATATCTCTGTGGACAAAGCCAGCTTACGCAATTTGAGAAAGTGAATGTGCAAGTACTTTACTCAATTGAGTCTGCGCTCCTTCATTGTGGCCCTGGATAACTTTCCCTCAGACACTGCTAAATGAATCTGGCCATATGAAGCTGCAGGTCACGATTGGCTCTCAATGCTTCCTCTGTGTTAATGTCCGGTTTGAACAGTCCCTCCTGTAGAAAGCGAGCTCCATATAGAAATGTTTTTCTTCTGAATTCGATGTGAAAACCTCAACTGACGCAAACGGCGATCCAGGCCAACGTCAATGTGTTCGACCTCACTGATGCTCTTGTGGACAAGTGGCACAAAATCTGCCCAGTTCCCAAATCTCATTAAGTGACAACAGAATGTATCTTTTGCAGCCATTTTTCTTTGATATAAGGTAATTCTCTTTCTAACTCACCTTTTCCCTCTCTCCCCCCCCCACACAATGTCCTCCGGGGGATTCGGACGCAGGTTGTGAGCATGTTTCGGTCGGACAGACTTTGAATGTGTGTGTACATACACCTATTTGCACAGCGTTATCCAGCTTGTGTGAGGCCAACAGGAGTCGCGCAATTGTCAATAGTAGAAGTCTATAACAACCCGTCATTGACAAAGAGAGAACAAACAGCTGCGGTTTGTTCAGGATTTCCTAACAAACACTCCACAAGGAGCGCTGCGAATAGTGAAGAGAGGGGGAGAGAGTGAGAGAGAGTGCTGAACAACAGATGAAAGAGGGGTTTGATTTCTCTCCCCAGGTTTTGCTGCAGAGAGGTAAAGGACGACAGTGACTGGGTGCTGGTGATTTAATCTATCCTGCACATAAAAACGCGAACATACACTTTATTTTAGATCCTTGACTTGAAAAGCAGCAGCGACCACAATGTAAAGGTCCTCAACTATAAATGAAAGTTCTGCTTTTAGAAGTCTCAGTGAAACTACTTTACTATCTTTAAAAACACGCGCTATAAAAGCATGTATTATATGCAAAATTGCCCCTTTTATTGTGTTATAATTACTGGATTATCAGATTAGCGGTTGCTAAGTGGTTTAATCCTATAAATGCATAAAAAATTAGCAGATTTTCTGAATGCTTTATTTACATGTCTGCCAAACTCATTTTATCCTCACTTGACCTTTACAGAACCGATAGGGGTCAACTGGATCGCAGAATGATTAGGGAGCGTATCACATGGGCACAAGTTCCCTGAACAGCGAGTCCTTGTTTCAACTGCTTGCTGGACCGATGACTACACGCCATCCCACTTTCCCTTCCCTCTCTGTCTTCCTTCACTATGCCTTTCAAATAAAAAGGCACAGAATGCAAAACAAGAAAGAGAAACCGAGAGTAGACGATAAAACCAATACCGTATTTTATTTGTGCAAGCCTCAAATAGGCCAGTCCAAAAAGAGATAAAGATGTTTTCTGTTTTTGAGCCCTTACATCACAGTCCCTTACAGTGTTCTTAAAGGGATCTATTTTTTTCTCCTACTGTAAATAATGTATTCATTCATTCTTTTCCCATCTCCTTCTATGTTTCCAATTAAGCCCCGGCTGTAGCAGCTCTCGTGCTTTCAAATGCTGCGTTGATCTTCACCTTATGGCATTGGAGCAGAAGTACAAATGTGGACGCAGCATGAAATGGAAATAAGCATCTCAAATGTTTTAATTCCCCTCAGCTAGTTTCCACCTCTGCAAACATACTCTACATGTACTTATGCCACAGAGGTCACAAGCGTGACTGCGTGCGTTAATGAACTTGTTCCACAATTTATTGCCGCTATAGCTGGTATCACACCGTAAAGAGTTGAGTAGTTGTCTGAGTCACTCATGTCCGTTGTAAATCTCGTCAGCGGCGAGAGGCAGTAAGACTGGGACAAATGTTCCCGCCGACCGCTTGTGGTCTGCGGAAAGGAAATGAGGAAGGACTGTGGGACCTTGTAAAATATCTATCATTAAGTGTGACAGTTTGGCTGGTCAGGAAGCCAACATGTGTTGACCTCAGCTTCTACTCTGGACACGTTTTCTTTAACCTGCTGAATTTCAGTCGATATTAAACTTGCTCCTCTTACGATAATATGCTTTTGCCCTCACTTAAATTTGTAATACGTGTTGTTTTTCTTGTCTTGTTAAGGGCCACTTGTTAATTAGCGAATGCGTGAAATGTGAATGACAACAGTGTCCGTGGCTCACACCGTCCCTCGGGATAAGTCACCACAATGGGAGCACAACACTAGAGCCCTTGTGCAAACAAAGTGTTCTCAAATGAAGGGGGCATTTAAAAATGATCGCTCTTCACAAACAGAATGCAGCCCTCCTGTCTTTGTCCTGCCACCCCCTCCAAACTCCCTGTTTTTGTCATTCTCTCTTCAATCTTCTCTCTTCCTCTCTCTCTCTCCCTCCCTCTCGCTCTCTCTCTCTCCCAATTCTCGCCCGCCCCCGTCCCTGTTAAAAGACATTTGGCCTGTGCTAAACCTGGAGTGACAAATATCCCTTCCTCTCGTCATCAAAGGGCTATATCTGTGTACTTGTTTCGTCCACGTCCTTTGGGAGGCCGATCGGTGGGGTAAGGAACGAAGGAGCTGCCGTGGACACATGCGGGGGAAACAGGGAGAGAGAGCGGGTCCGGACTGGGGGAAGGAATAAGGGGGAAGTGGGATCGGAGGTAGAGCGGCGGAGTGATTAAAATTCATCCCACGGTGCAAACAAAAGGAGGAATGAAAAAGGAGGAGAATGCAGGAGAGAAGCGAGGGAGAGTGTTGGAGGGGGGGGGGGGGGTAAGACAGATTTGGGGTGAACAGAAGATTGTAAGCCTCAGCAGATCCCTGAAGCCCCCCCCCCCTCAACACACATACACACACACACACACACTTTGAATCACAGCACAATTATCCTCTGAGACAACGGAAAAGAAGGGGAAGGCAAAGGCGGGCAAGTAAAGAGAGAGTAGAAGATGGATGGACAGATGAAAAGCAAGAGGGAGAGTAGGAGAGAGAACATCAATTACTCGGCAGGCCTTCCCCCCCCCCGAGTTTTGCCGAGGCAGGCTGAACAGGGGTCAACAATTGACTCAATTACAAGACAAACTCCCCAAGGGCCCTACACCGCCACTCACCGCGGACCCTGCCGCTCTCGGGCAGGCTGTTGATTTTTTTTCCCCTCTCCCCCTCCTTTCTTTGCCGGCAAATGTTTGCCCCTCTTCAGGTGCCCCTGGCAGACGCAGGAACCCCAGCCCTCGGCTAGACTTTAACCTTTTCAGCCACTGAATGATTCCCCTTCTCTGTTCTCCGTGAAGAGTCGGAGGGAGAGAGAGGGAGCGAGCGAGTGAAGGGGCAGATGAAGGGCGAGAAGCCTTCCCTTTGTTCGGCTTTATCGCTGGTAATGAATTAAAAAAGGTCCGGTGACCCGAGGAGAGGGTTTTTTTTATTTATTTTCTCCGTCGCACAGGTGGAATTTCCTTTTTCGTCATTCTTAGTCGGCCCCGGAGAAACAAGGGTAAATATTCGACAGTACCGAGTATCAGGGAACGATAACAGATTCAGCAGTTCTATCAAAACTTGACGAGGGATTTTATAGGCAAGGCGTGAGTTACCAGACCGTGGATTCGAAATCCTCAAAGTCAGGTGGTCAGCTGTGACGGTGTGAAGTGCAGCTACTGTTTAGCGACGTTTTCTATATTTCCTTCACTCTCTCTCTCTCTCGCACAAACTCTTAACAAACCCGAAGTTTAAAAATAAATAAATTCCCGTTTTATGGGGGGCCAGAGTATTTCTTTGTTGGGTGCACTAAACCAGCCGAGACATTAGGAAGTTAGCAAAGAACTAGTCGTCCAGCAGGAAAAAAACAACATAAAACCGCAACTCGCACATAGATATTAAACAAACAAAATATAATGTGCTGATAAATGAACTTCAGATGTGCTACCCTAAGGATTTTGTTACCTTTGGACAGTCTGGCTTTTTTTTTTTTTTTTGCTAAGCTAAGCTAACTGGCAACTGTTGGTCACTTCCCATTGGCATTAATCTTCCCAGTTTCAACCAGACAACAAATTCACATAATGTCGGACAATTGATTAAATAAAATTGCAGTTGTCATTATACAATTTAGTTATAATTGAATATATTTGAATACAGACTCACTGCTGTTTTTATCCGTAAATCAGACAATTATCATATTAATGAATCCCATGAAGAAAATATTATTTCAGCCTGGTGAAAGTATTTGCCAGAGCGGGAACTGAACAATAATTCATCTGTGTTGTCCATGGATACGTGAGTGCCTGAAAAACGTTCACACCTGTGTTTTCTCTTTGCCGTCCGGGGGCCCCGAAACTGTGAACAACTGAGAATTTATGGGAGCGTTCACCATTGTTCACCGTCATTGTGACCCTGAATTGATAAGGTCGGCCGGTACAGTGGGGAATGGGACTCGGACAATGGCTCCCCCAATCCTCCTCTTGTCAGTCAAAAGGACTGCTCAAGCATAGTGCCGCTCAACACTGCTCGCTCTCTTTCTCTCTCCCGTTTTCTGTTTCTCTTCTTTCATGCGACTCTCTTTTTCTTCCGTTGTCCCTCCTTGTCACTCTCATTTTCTCCACCTTTCTGTCTCTGTCTTTTTTCTCCCTCGTTCCCTGCTCATTCCCCCCGCTCCTCCTTTGTATGAGAGAAAAGGACGGCATGAATACCACACACAGACTTTGAGTCACTCGCTGCACGGCAACATTACTGCCGCCAGATTTTTTCCCTCTCAAGTGAATCTTTTTTTCTCTCTCTCTACAGGAAACACTGGTAAACGTGTACTCTCCTCTTTTTTAATCCCCAATTTCCCCTACGTCAGGCCCAAAAGCTCAGTTTATCATGTGAGTTTTTGATATTGAGTTATTAGGGATGCTTCAATCTTTAGGCAAGCGTTTCTCTGTGTGTATATTAAAATGTCTTCAAAGTGATGTGTGTCTACTAGGGACCAGTGTAATAACTTTGATAATAATTTAAGTTAAAGATGTATTCTAAATGTGAAACAAGTAAATCTGAAAGCCAACGTTTATTGATATTTTTTTCTTATTGCAGATTTTGCGTATTGATTATCATATCGTTGAATCATTTTGGAGGCCATTGGCCTTTATTTCTGGTAGTGCACAGCCTGGGGAAAGAATGACCGCAGATGTGGGGAAAGGGAAAATAATGTGAACCGGGATGCTTCTGCTCTTTCAGAGCGAGAAACGCGGTGCTGCAGAAGCACGGCGACTTCAGTTTATTTTCTGGGTCGCACGCGGCACAGCGTGAAACGATGCTTTCTGTGATAAGTAGCCGCTGTAGCCGGCCCGCACGTCCACTGAGAATCTGCTGCGCTCGGGACAGAAATGCGCTTTAAAAAAACACACCTTAACCAACCAAAGCATCTCACACGAGGGATCAGACACGACGGGTCCGTTTTACAGGTCTGGAAGCGCCAACAGACACTCGTCTTCTGGCAATGTGAAAGGAGTCAGTCGCCATTTTCTTTAAGCGAGTTTACGTCCATTTTGAAAAACCCACATATTTTCGCTGATTTTGGTGTAAAAGGGTACAGAGAGCAACTTTTGTGAAAGCTGCGGTTAGAATGACACACAGTCTAAACATTTAAATCATTCTACCGCAAGAGAAAATCGACAGGGTAGAGCGTGCAGGAGGCCGGATGGTGATAACTCCGCCTCCGTAAGGGGGTGTTTTTGTTTACGGTCGTCGCCACGCCCACTCGCTCGCTGTGAACTCCACCCCATACGCTACTGTATTCTCACACTCTCCAGAAATGTTATTAGGGGGCTGGCCGAAACAGTAAATGTCCAGAGCAACATGTGCGGACATTTGCGTTCTCGTATGCAGCCGCTCCGGATAATTTCAGGAAAATGAGTGGAACTTCAGTGCATGTCTGAAGGCAGGTTTAGTTTAAATTGATTTTGATTTCAAAAAATCAAAATATTAAAAATCTATTATATAGTTGGACAGACACTAGGCGGTGTGTGTGTGTGTGTGTGTGTGTGTGTGTGTGTGTGTGTGTGTGCGTGTGTGTCTGTGTCAGTGTGTGTGTGTGTGTGTGTGTCTGTGTGTGTGTCTGTGTAGTGTGTGTGTGTGTGTGTGTGTGTGTGTGTGTGTGTCTGTGTAGTGTGTGTGTGTGTGTGTGTGTCTCTGTCTGTGTCAGTGTGTGTGTGTGAGCGTGTCTCTTTAGTGAGCCATTCACAAGCTAGTGACGTAAACGGTGCCATTCTTTTTGTGTTTGTCACATCAGGTCCCCGGGTCATCAGGGCCATCAGCCGCCCTCTCTATTCCCTGTGTGTCTGTTTTTGTTTGTGTGTGTGTGTGTGTGTGTGTGTGTGTGTGTGTGTGTGTGTGTGTGTCTTTGCCTGTGTACTCATACAGTTTCCATCTCTCAGTGTATACATGACAGTCTATGTGTAAATACGTGTACACAGTGTACAGCATGCCTTTATGTGTGTGAGTCTTGTTTTCTTGGAGAGAGCGAGTGTTCATGTGCGCGCGTCTCTGCATTTGTGCGCGTGCGTGCGTGCGTGCGTGCGTGCGCTCCCCGCGCATCACTGAGCACTGCATGGAGATACAGAGTGGAATTCAGGGCTGAGACGCAGTGAAAGGGAGCCCCTTCCTCATGCATGAGATAGGATCAGTGTTTACATGCACACATGGCAGAAAACCTCTGTGATTGCAAAACATCTCCTGCTTAAGCTGATGAAAAATGCGGCATTTGACAGGAGGGTTAAACACCGTTATCTGGCCCGTCTGTGACCAAATGTTAATGAAAACCAGTGATGTTGATTAACAGCATGTCATATTATATTCAATAAAAAGGGATGGTGGTTTTTCGCTTGTTTATCCATTCTTCTGTAAACAATTAAGTTAATGCATTTCAGAATGCAAATAGGATGTGATCCCCTTTCAATACAATGATAGCAGTGGACAACATAAAAGTTATCTGGCTTGTCTACTAGTTAATATGATTTGTTGGTGCTTTTCACTGATAGCACTACAACCAGTGCTGCTGCAACGCAACACAGCAAGTGGATCTCACACTCCTGTCCATTGACTAATTTCTCTGTATGACTCTGCTCGGTGCTTAGTTTTTGTGCTGCTCGTGGTCTTTATTAGGATTTGGAGTGTTTGAGTTGAACTCTTTGATTTTATTATCTGTTGCTTCCCTACAACTGACTTCACCTGTTCTGTTCCATAGCAGTGGGACCAGCAGGTTTAAGAGGCCCAGAAGAAAGGGTCAGATGTGGGAAACCGGCACCGTTTCCAGCTGAGCAGCTCTCCGTGTGTACGAGTGGATAACTCTGTCCGGCGCTCGTTCTCAACCTACACTTCACGTACCGCGTGATAAACATACCCTGTGCACTATTCTTATTGTAAACAACATTTGTTTGCATTCAGCATTTCTCACCAGAACACGCTGCACACGTAGAAAACGCAGCGGATGCATTTCAAGACATTTTTGAAGAGCATTGAAACCTTGTTGTTTGCTTCCGTTCAGGTTCTTCTGCTCTTTTTAAAAAAAAAATTTGCTGCACAGGCTGTCGATGTGACAAATGAAACCCTCGCTCCTAGTACGCAACAGCAAATATGTTTTGAGGGAAATCCAGTTGTATTCGGACAAAGTTTTTCTTTTAATATGATGAGGAAACGTGGCCAATATTTTACTATCTGTTTACTTCTACTATCAGTAAAAACAACATATTTGTTTCTGCCAAAGTATCGGATCTTGCAGTACAATGTTCACTGGCTGCAGCTTTATTAAACTTTGTAATGGTTGTGTTTGGCCACTCACAGCTCTTGGTCAAGTTTAGGGGAAACATTGTGGTCTGGCTTTATACCCAGAAAAAAAGGAACAGTGCTTTAAGACACAACGAGTTAATGTACAAACCAAACCCAAAATGTGTTCACCGAAACCACAATCTTTTACATCCAAGTGTTTTGTTGCCTATAACTGCAGAATCGCAGATGTTGTGGAGTAAAACTTAGTACAAGTTTTACATTGAAATGTATTATGAATACAAACCATCTGGAGGCATTGAGACATGATGACTTCAGTGTCTGTCCTCATGTCAACTGACGATGAGCCTACACAGATATTTTGTCCCCTCGTGAAACTCTGAGTGGCATTGAACAGTGGTCGTCCCCAATGTTCATATAGTGTGGGGTGTTGAGGTTTGAATGGAAGTGACTGCTCTGAGGTCAGTTGGAAATCTTGTTATTGTGTGGTGGCCACACTTCAACGACTCCCAATAAGTGACCACGACGGCAGAAGAAATTCCCCGCGTGTGTGGTCTCTCCCAGCTACAGGCGAGAAAATCTTTTAAAATTCCCAAATTAAGTAATGATTTCACAATCAATATAAAATGAGCTGCGGCTTAGATTGTTGGAATTCCTCATGTGTCCTCGGTCTCACAAGCTTGTGCGTCTGTTTATTTGAGAGAGAGAGAGAGAGAGAGAGAGAAAGAGAGAGAGAGAGAGTGTGTGTGTGTGTGTGTGTGTGTGTGTGTGTATGTGTGTGTGTTTTAAGATCTTCACCCCTCCACTTCAGTGATTAGCTGATTTGTTGCCTTTTAGTTATGTTAATGCCGCCTAATTACAGCTATGGTGGGAAGACACTCTTCCTCTCGCTCCCTCTCACACACACACACACACACACACACACACACACACTAAGTGGATGTGTAATTTGTGTCCAAGAATTTTAATAACAGGATCATCCTGCAGCTCTTCTTCCCCAATTCTCATCCCCCACTCCTCTTTCCCTCCCTCTCTTTCTCCCTCCATGTCTCTTCTCCGACGTGCATCTATCATGGCCGCTGCTCTGTACAACTCTCCTCTGTGTGTCGTCAGTCAGTCCTCGGATCATCGTGTGTGTGTGTGTGTGTGTGTGTGTGTGTGTGTGTGTGTGTAGTCTGTGTTTGTTTAGTGTGTGGACTCCTCAGGACAGCCACGACACGCCTCTTCCTGACAACATATGAGACTGGTGCTTTCTCAGAGCTCGGCCAACCCTTTCATTCGTTTAGGGAAAGTGTGTGTGTGTGTGTGTGTGTGTGTGTGTGTGTGTGTGTGTGTGAGTGTGTGTGTGTCTCCCTGAGTCACATGGATCCCAGCCAATTAAAAGCTAACGCAGGCCCCGGATGCCTTGCCTCTACCAACATCTGGGTATTAAACCAAACGCCTGCGATATATTAGTTATGAAGTCAGCAGCTCTGAGGCAGACCACACAGGAGAAGTGCAAATTTCACAGTGTGTCTGAGTGTATATGATCCAAATACTCACTCTGTAATTTGTTCACTGTGCAAATTGATGACGTTTGTTTAAGCAAATGGCAAGCGGGATGAAAAAGGAGAACATCATTTTCCATCCCTACTGTTTTGCATCATCCAGTGTGTCGTCGTATCGCAGCAGTCATCAGTTCTCGTGGGATTTACAGTCTACTGCAGATTCCTCAGGTGCACAGGGGAGATGAGTTGTGGGGTGAGACGGATTTGAGCACAGTCTCCACGGGCCGAGTGTTGTTTTGCGTGTTAAAGTTGTTGTAAATCCTTTTTCTAATGAACACAGGCAGCACGGGCGTCGAAATAAAAAAGGAGAGGAGAAAATTTGGAACAGATTGTGGGGGAAGGAGAAGGAGGCACCGAGCGAGAGGTGGCAGGTTCAGGGAAAGCATGAAAGTGATGATATAACGCCGTGTAGTACAATGACCCTTATCGGGGGGGGGGCACACACAACCTCACAGACACGCACAGGTGTGCACATTTAGTCACACAACTGTGAAGTGATGGAGACAAGTCTCCACACGCGTGTTCAGCTGCTGGGACAAATGTAAGTACGGTTTACACGCGGAGGAGAGAAAGAGAGATTCAAAGCGCAGAGTCAGAGGGACGGGTTTGCTTTTGCAGAACAACAGGACTTTCCCCCGTAACTCTGATCATTTTTTTTTTTGAGAATATACATTTATCAGGTTCTCAAACGATGGACTTTGTCAGATTGACGTGCTCGCGTTAAAGGTCACTGCGAACAGTTCTACACATCAAAGTGCAAAATGTGAGTTTGAAAATGAAAGGAAAGAAAAATGATGAGCCCACCAGACCTGCGTGTCCCTCTCCTCCTCTCTGCTGGAGGCCATGCAGCTCGAGGCCACACCTGCTGCCCCCACTCTCTTCAATCTTCAGCAATCATCAATCTTTTATCCTTCGAATTTGGAGACTTTGAAACAAGGATTTATCAAGGATGTATCGGTCAGGCTCTGTTATATAGGAAAGGCGTTTGATTCTTAAGCAACATTTGTACTTTTAACGGAAGAAAGAGAATGTTTTCGTCTGTGTGTCAGTCGGTTTGCTGTTGTTCTGTCTTTTCCATCAAGTCATTTTCCGGATCGTCTCCTGTTTTGTTTGTCTGCATTGCCACAGATGAAATGACCCCTATCTGCCTTTTCTGAGCTTGATCCGGCCTTTAAATGTACATTATTAGCACCATATCTCCCCTTCCATCGGCCATCGAACCGAATCCGTGTCATCTGTGACCACCTGCGCAGCAAAAAAGGACCTTTCAGACCCTAAACAAGCGAAAGCCCAGCCAGTGAAAAACGTCTCTCAATGAATCCTGCCAGTTGACTTTTTTTCTTTTTTCTGCGATGCCGCCTGCGTCGTACTTCTCCTTGTTTCCCCTCCGCGAGAGGCTCTCAGGGCTGTGGTCACTGTGTTCGTCTGGTGGCCTGCAGGCCGTCTGCCGCTGCTGTCGTCGTTCGGGGGGGGGGGGCTGCGCCGCGGTTTCTCCTGCACACCGAGTACAAACACACGCACACGCGTAAACACACAGACGCAGGCTCGCGTAGTGAACCCTCTGTCTGCGTCTCTCCTTCTGCCTTTTCTTTGTGTGCCTTGCTCTCAAACCACACACATGCATTGGATATCCGCCCCCCCCACACACACACACACACACACACACTCCCCCTCCATCCCCTGGAGCCCCTCTGTCTCTCTTTCCTCTGTCTCTTTTTTTCTTCGTGAGTTTTCCACCTCCTCTCTCCTCCCTCGCTTCCAGCTGTGTTATACAGCTAAGGAATATAAGTAGCAGCCGGCTGGCTATAAATATCGCCTGCCCACCCAAGACTGTTAGGATTATTATTTTTCTTATAATCACTGTGGTCTTTCTATAAACCAAACAGATTATTATCTGGTTTTTGTTCACGGCTGCGGGTCCCTGTGTCGGTGTGCATCGAGCAGCCACGAGCGAGTTTCATGCACAGGACCTTGTCTCTGTGCTGGTGTCGGGGAGTTGACTGACTGGGGACGATTTACAAGGCCTTGATTTGTACTTTTTACAGCCGCCCTGACAGTAAAGCCCCAGCGGTGATGAGCAGCGCGGACAAAAGGCCAGGGGAGAAAATGACGTAAAGCTGCAGAGGAGGAAAAAGGAAAAGAGCAACAGGCGGTTGGGTGGCGTTCAGGAGCACTGGTGAAGGTGAAGAGGAGCGCCTCGCTGGATTTGCAATGACGAGGCTCGGCCTTTTTTCTTCCTCTTTCCTTGAAAATGGGGGTTGGGCTCCTTGTTGTTTATAGATGGCGCAGTGCTGCACGCTGCCTCGCTCTACAGCTGGGAGCCAGCTGTAGACCTCTACCTCTCCTCATCTGCTTTATCCATCCATCCTCCCCCCCCTCGTTTCCTCCGGCTCTCCTCCCGCAAAAAAGGAGTTCAAAGAAATATTTGTGGTCGGGGCGTTACGTACACGATACACTGACATGCAGACGGAGAAGAAGAGGGAGAGGGGAAGACAAGACAAGAGTTTGATGTTACATGTTAGACAGAGGCGAGAGAGGGAGGTGGGAGAAGAGACATTAGGTAAAGGAAGGAGGAGGGAGGGAGGGAGAGGAGTGGGGTACAGGAAACCACAGGTATTTGCAGGACGGCGGGTGGGTGGCCTGGAGAGAGGACAGAGAGAATGTGGTGCTGGTGGAGGAGTGAAGCAACAGCAAGTCACGGGGAGACTGAGGAGGAAGGAAACACAAACGCATGGGCTGGAAGCGCCACATCTGTCCACCTGACAGATTTGCCGGTCGAGTCCCCGACCTGACAAATGTGAAGCATCTCAATTTGCCTCGGACAAAGGGAAGCCCTGCTCAGCGGCTGGCAGTACAAAACAGCGCTTGTTCAGGCAAATGAAAGAACAAGGAGAGGTGAACCGCTCCTAATCCCAACACAAACACCATCAAGTCGCCGCCCGATCAAGCCAACAGTTAAGGAAGGGGGTAAAACAGCAATCACGGCAGTGCGTTACTGCACAAAGCGACACGCGGGATGTTGGTGCTCCTCGCGTGAAACTCGGTTCTTCCCCATTTGTGCGTAACCCTCTTTTCCTTGGCAAAAGGTTTCATCGTGAACCAGAATCTGTCTTTCAGCTTGCCTTGAATTCCAAACCCCCCCCCCCCCCCCCCCCCACCAAAAAGTCATACTCAAGTCTCAGCAGCGCTTGTGTCCGTCTGCTCTACCATTTTTATTACGGGCGGGGTTTAGCTCGCCCCCCGCACGCTTCCATTGTTTGTAGTCACGTGGAGGTGCCGCGCTAAAGCCCTCCAGTGCCCCGCTGTCTGTCATCAGTCACTCCGACTGTGTAGCAACAAGGGATCAGCGTTTCATTCTGCCATTTCGACAAGGTGAGAACCCCAGCAGTGAGACATCGGCACCACGGCTTCCCCAGCCCACAGTTTACAGTACAGGGATATGTGAGGTGTGAGTCAGTGGGTTGAAACCAGGGTTACAGTGTTGACTGTATTAAGCCGCAGCGCCAGTCTAGTAAACATTAGTTCAGGGCTTCTGGGATTCTTCTTTCTCAACTTTCTCCTATGTGAGGCAGGGATGTTGGTATGGAGCCATCTTTTCACCACTTAACTTTTCACTTGTCAGCTGCTTTGATCAATTAGAATTGGAGATTCCAATTCTAATTGATTAATTCTCTCACTTTGTTTTTTATTTGTTTTAATGTAATTTTTATTTAATTGTGTCCATTTAAACAGAAAACAAAACATTTTCTGATTTATTCAATAAATGATTCCTTCTACATATATGAGCCAATTCACAGCTGGCTTATTTATTATCAATTCATATATTTATGCAAACACATGTGTAAAATTGCCAAATTAATGTTCAGTGCAAGCGAAAAGTTGTCAGACATTTACATTAAGCAGAACTTGTAAAATGTTTGAAATCATTTTCTTCAATATTTTTATTTCATCAGTTTTTAATATGCTGCATTTCAGTCATGGACTTTCATCATGAAATAATTCATGACGATACTTTTTCAATAAACAGTTCTTTCTTTTTTGCGTGATTTAATTTTACATGGGTGCAGTAGACAAAGGTAAATGCCAGTTTGCATGGAATCAATAATTTGCACAACATAGTTTTAAAATATGATCATATCATCACAATATCACTGAATCACTAAATAATTGCTGCCTTAATTGGACAGTAGTAATTATCTGCTTTCCTACACATGTTTTCTAGTGACAGTCATGCTTATTATCGTTCAATACCTTTTGAAATCGTCGGTTTTAGACTTAGCTGAGAGATTAAAGCCCCTTCAATCAAACTCAAAATGGCTGTTCATAAGTAGATATGACATTAATCTTCCCTACAGCAGGTCAGTGAATAGGGCTTAATGTACATTACAGTGATGTCTCCAGCCCTGTGGCCTTTCAGTGGTCACACCATTGGCCCCCATCACATTACAGCAGCTGTAAGGAATTCACAGAGTGTGGGTAAAAAGGGGTAAAAAACACAGGGGGCGGGCGGGTGGGGGGGAGAAAAGCAGGGGAGGAGGAGAGTCTGTGTTGGGTGGAGGGGTTACAAAAGCAAAGCCAGAATTTGAAAACAAAATTTACCACCGAAGGAAAACAACTGGGCTAGAAAAAAGTCAGTGGGTGAGGAGAGAAAGAAGAGGAGGGGGAGAAAACGAGAAAGAAAATGAAGTCGAATCTGGACTGTGGTTGGCTGAGGGCCCAAGCCCCGCCTTCACCCCCCCCCCCCCCCCCCCCCCCCCCCCCCTTCTTCACTCCGTCTCCAGCCCTAACACAACAGAATCTCCCACAAGCCCAGCCACATCAGGAACGGCTGGCTACATTATAGCTGCCATTATCGTCTCTCAAGTCATAACAGCCAGAGAACACCCACCTCGACTGCAGCTCCGCCAGCAGGGGGAGGGGCAGGGGAGAGGCTGCAAGAGCTGGAATGAGCTGAGAAGGAGAGAAAGAGAGAGAGAGAGTGGAGGCAGCGGGGGAGTTGAAAGAGAAGGAGATAGTCAGAGATAGTGATTCAGAGCCACGGAAGAGGCAGAACGAGAGGATGAAAGTAGGGAACGAAAGGAGAGGGTGGGGGGGAGACATAATACTTCCAGATGGGTGTTTACACTACACAACATACTCCAAAGACGTGTTGAGTTTTATTTAGGCTGTTTTGTTTGTGTGTGTGTGTGTGTGTGTGTGTGTGTGTGTGTGTGTGTGTGTGTGTGTGTGTGTGTGTGTGTGTGTGTGTGTGTGTGTGCGTGTGTGTGCGTGTGTGCAGATGCTGCCTAAGCAATAGATTATGTAGCAAACACGCAAATGAGAACACACACATATTCCCACTGTCATCCGAGAGCATAGGGAGAAATGAAGTAAAGGAGGAGACGGGCCGTCAGTAAATGCTGCGGGGGTGAGGCCCAGTTTAACGTTACACCCCAGAGCAGAGGCAGCGTGGAAGCAGAGCGGAGCCGCGCCGGGCTCAGGCCCTTTGTCTGACAAGAGCGGTGACCTGTGTGAAAGTCTGTCCTCTCCTCCAGAGACTTCCCCCAGAGGGAGGAGGACCCGCACTTTGTGGGAACGTCACAAATGGCCCAAAGCACGCGAGACTAAACAACGTGTCCCCTTGTATACGGCAGTCACAAACTGATCACCTGAGAGGTGAATCTATAGTGGGACAGATGTGTGTCAGATGCCCGGCGGGGGGGGGGGGGAAAGAAGGACGCAGTCTGTTGTCAAAGCCGCGCAGCGATATACTCACTGAGATGTACAACGTTCCTGTCAAATGTTTGATATCAAAGGGGGAATCGGATGCTTAATGTTGGACTATAAGTTGGATTGATGACAAAAGTAAATATACATTCTCGATTCAACACATCCTACTTGGTCTGTTATGACCATACTGAAGCTCACTAGAGTCTGAAAACTGGGGGGTTTTATTTGATCGATTTTCCTACGCAACACTACAGAGCCCGCCTCTTTTCCTACTTGGGCCATGTTTACACCACATTTTAGCATTTAGATTATATTTTAAACTATAACGCTAATGCATATAGTGTAACAGGAATAGAAGTGACTCATGTACAGTCGTCAAAATGTCCATTGTAGGCCATTATCTACTTTACTTTACTTTAGGTACTGGTCACGCCGGAACAAGTAAGACTTTTCCCAGCAAAACCTTAAGCTTTCACCAAAACTTAGTTAGAACTGAAGAAGCCTCTTGGCTGAGAGGTGGTGAAACGTCTTCAGGAAACTGCAACACAATGTCCTGATTCAACACAAAACTGTGACCTGGATGAATGAGAATCTCCACAGACGAAACCTCACAGTGTATTAAATTGTGTTGAGGGGCATTTTATTGCTTGCAGATTAAATATGTTTACTTGTATGAGGACCGTGTTCCTTCTTCATTTAAAGGTTACATAAATCTTTAAATAACCAGATCATAACCAGATCTGCTTTAGTGAACGGTGCAGGGGTTTTGAGCAACAGGGGTGATGAAATCTATTACAATAAACCACAGTCCGGACTTATTGGGTTTGTTTTTAAATATCCACTCGAGGAAAGCTCAGCTAATTTCACAAACCCAGTAAAAAAACACTCTCATGAGTTTTGTCTCATTCTGGAAACGTCGTAGGTTTCATGTCTTTTTTCTTCACACTGGTTTCATCACAGTCCCGTGTGCGGCTGATGAGGTTCCGGACAGAGTCGCTTGCGCAGGATTAGAGACGTCTGGCTGTTAGGTGTGGCTTGTTTGTACGTGGTGGTGATGTTGCAGGGTTAGTGAAGCAGGAGGTTTCGGTCGTAGAAAGTGGCTCCGCTTCCTGTCCTCGTCCCTCAGCTCCTTGGTTCCTGCCCAGCTCGCTGTGCCGCAGCGGAGCGGGGTTGTTTGGTTAGCCGTGTGATTTATGGCCTTGGGGTTTTTAATTTTCTGCTGCCCCATCCCTCTCTAACCCAGCACCACAAATTACACCGGGTATCAAACGCCCTTAAGAGTTTCTCACAAAATATTGACCTAAAATAGCACAATGCCACAACACCTGTGTCAGCACCGTGCATGTGTGCAATCATCCACCATGATGAATCCATATGTGCACATGCAATACTGTAGGTGGAAGCATGTGTGTATATATACACATGCACTATGCACATTTATTCATGATATTTGTTCATTCTCACAACGCTGCATATAAGGTTTTGAAAGTTATTTTTTTTTAACCTGAAAGTCATTAGGAATTGTATGAAAAATATGTTTTGAGAAATGTTTCCAGTTTCAGTAGTAACTCATGGGTTTCATAATCACAATCAATACAATCAAGTTATTGTTATTTACAATGGTAGGTGTAAATATACAGACGTGCTAATGAAATAAACAATATATATATGTGATTAAAACTCTTCATATATATATACTGTATGTGAATGAACGAGTGATTATTATTTTGTTTAGTATTTCATGTCCGCTCAGTAATTTTTTTCACTTTGTCCAGGACAATAATCTTTCTCTAATCTGCTTCAACATTATTATTATTTCGTGCCAAGTGGGATTATGTTTCTCTCAAAGCATATTTGCTGTTGCAAATTAAATAAAAGTAATTTTGAGAAGACGGTTGCTCAGATTTACTGAACGCTGCTGTTGACTTACTCAAGATTGTAAACTGTGTGCCGTGTAAACTGATAACACAACGCACGCACGCACGCACGCACGGACACCCACTCCCAAGAGAAACACATATACGCATATACAAACAAACACATTTTTCATAACAATTGCAGAGAACATTATTCACTCACTCACAATTTATCATGTCAAACACTTTCTCTCCAACACACGACACTTTGCCGCAAATACACTTGTCTCCAAAACTCACCTGCCACTCTGCTTACACAGTACAAACTGCTTCTAGAATTTACAGTCACACACGTGTGCACACACACACACACACACACACACACAAGCACACACACTCACACACCCGCACACACACGCACACATTCTCTGTAGACTTGGTGGCCACAGGATCATTATACTACCCCCTGGCGAGACTGACAGGTGCGTCGGTATGTGTGTGTGAGTGTGTGTGTGTGTGTGTGAGGCTGTCTGGAGACCTCGCTCTCGGTATTTATTAGTTCGGGACAGCTGAGGTGCTCGCCGAGATCTCTATTTAGCACTTCCGGCTAATTATCATACACACATCTGAGGCTGGTGCTGAATATGTGCCGTTAACCCGTGGACGGCCCACGTCATTTAGGCACTGTGCTAACTTTGCATACCAAATCCCCCTGTTGGCTTGTGGGCTTAAATAGGTCCCCACTGCCCTTTTAACACTCGTGCAAATACATAACAGGCCTTGCAACCTGTTGCACTCAAACCACAGGGCCCTTCGTTTGCAGCAGCTTTCCCACACTGGGTTCGCGCACTTGTCACATGAACAACACTAATGTGATATTGTGATTCCACATGCAGGACAAGGACTTGACGGCAGAGCCGAAAGAATGTGAGAAAGATTTTTAGAACGCAATATACTAGGAACATGTTTAGCAATGAAGATCTAAAAATGCTGTTGCATCTCCATCTGTGGTCGCCGTATATGACATCAGTGAGCGCAGTGATTTTTTTTTGTGTGGTCCTAATTACCTCTGTAAACATGTTGAAGCCTCAGTTCCGAGAGCAGTTAGCACTTGCACTGATGTGGTTGGATGTAATGACCAGGTGCTTGTTCCTGAGGTCTCTCAGCTCCAGTTACCTGACACGTACAGTGTTGCTGAACGATAACGTCTCAAATATGAGTTTCATACAAAATCAGTTTTTGGTACAAGCGTCCCTTTTTGTTTTCTTGCGTACATCTTTTCCTTGTTGACGCACTGTCATCGATGAGCAGGTGCGGCAGTGATTTCAGCCTCTGTCGGCAGCATTTGACTCTGTTTTAAATAAAGATTAAAGGGGTAATATTTAATATTTTTAGTTTAAAACCTTCAAAGATTAACTGACGTGGCGAAATGAAAGTTTTGACGTAATGTCAAAGAGGTGTATGTATTGTGTTGCCAGGGATATCTAGAGAAGTTAGCATGCTAACCAGCTAGCCCTCTCCTGTCTTGTAATACCACTCTGTGCCTCCAGAGGCAACAGGGAGTCACTGTCGTGTCCCATGAGGCCTCAGTCCAACGTGAGAGGTCGAAAAAACGAAGCTTTTTGCTCAGTCAAGAATTTTTTATTTCATCATAAATTAGTAGACCAAAATATTATAGACTGAAGTAGGTACGTGGACCATCTTCGAAATGTAAATCTTGTAATTGTTTAACACATTCTTCACTATGAGTGCTTTAGCATTTGATGCTCAGAAACAGTTGACTTCTTGTCTTCAGTTTTTACTTACTGTGCTGTAAATAGCATTTTGAATATCTAATATTTTGAATATCTAATATTTTTAATAATAACTTTGAATTTAATTCTATTTCTTTATTTGCTGTTACTTACGTTATGGATTTAGTACTTAATACCAGCTCTGTTAAAAATAAACGTGTCTCAGGCTTTTCAGAGCTCCCCCCCCCCCTGAACTGTTTTGCTTGGTTGGGTTTGTCCTATTTATTCTTATTTTTCCATAACCACAATTGTTTTTGTCTATGTGGCTTTTCTTTCTGATGGAGTTTAGTTTTGGTTGGTTGGGTTTGTTTGGATTCTGATCCAACTGTGTTCTTGTCCCTCTCTGTGTGTTCAGGTCCAGGGTGTAAGGGGGCGCAGCAGGTCTCGGAGCTCCAATGCCAGTGGACATGCAGCCACACCAGGGGCTGTATCACTACGAGACCTCACCCAGCCAGCCCTCCAGAGGGTAAGACAGCAGTCGGTATAAGCTATGTCCTCACAATTCTTCATGTGGGATTTCACATGAGTAAGATGAGAGGGTTAATAACATTCTCATGTCACGTCTGTGTTAAGTATGGGACCGGAGTCAGGACGTGGTTAACAGGTAGCCTGGCTCATTCTAAATTTAGAAATATGGATCCCTAAAATTTTGGACAAATAATTGCAATACAGATATTTTCCTTTTTAACCTTTGTAAAGCTGTGGTGACTTTGTTACCAAGTGACCTCTAAAAGTAATCAGCCAATATATAAGACAATGTTGATATATCTGTGAAAGATAATATCAATATGGCCCCTGCAGATTCATTCTGGCTCTAGTTATGTTGGAGTCTATGTCCTGATGAACAACAAGTTCGTCCATCCTCCCAGCACTCGTGCGCAGCATCTCCAGCAATAGCACGGGCTGCCATATACGGTCGGTGAGCACAGGTTTTGGTCTGCACACAGGAATGAGGCTTTCAAACCTGGCAAGCGCAAAGTGACAACAAGGCTTTGGTAAACTGCACATGTTTACTGAGGCTTACTGTTGTTAGTTCGTTAGTTAGTTCCATATATTGTTTATGTATCTGTTGAACTTCTGACAAAGCCAGACAAGCTGTTCACACTTGATTGCTGCTGATCTTCTGAATTCCCCTCAGAAAAGAAAGGACAACACCCGTATTTTCCAAATCTCTGAACTCTCTTATCTCATTAATCTCATTCTTTTTTAGCCCACATGTCATTCTGTGTGTGAACACACAACCAGAAGTCACAGATCACATTCATCCTGAGGGACCAGAAACTGTTCCTGTTTTAACACGGGGATATTATGAGGGCGCAGAGGCAATTGTTGTGGACATCGGACTAGCTCAGCCCCTCACTCCTCCCCCTGCTTCCCCCTCCCTCCCCTCCTCATGCCACCCAGGTTGCGGGTGGACTCGGCCTCTCTGACAGCTGCTAATTACAGGCTGACCAGGCCCTGTTGCGCTCTGCATGACTGCCCCGCGCCCCACTCAGGTTACCCAGAGGGAGCGAGAGGCAGAGAGAGAGAGAGCCGGAGAGGAAGGTGGCTGTGCAGGACACAGAAAGACAGAGGGAGCAGGAGGAGGAGGAGGAGGGAGAAGAGAAGAGAAGAGAAGAGGAGACAGAAATGACAGAGGGGGCGAGAGAGGGAGAAACAGAGGAGCAGAACAGTAGAGGTGAATGGGAGAAGAGAAAGGGAGAAAGGACTGAGAATAGGAGGGAGGTAAATTCGAGGTTGGGGGGGGGGGGGGTTGCAGTGGATTAGAGAGGACAGATTAAGCTCCTGTGTGGAATACACGTTGTGGTGACGGAATTGAAGAACTGAAAGGAGGAGGTGGATGGATGAAGTCTGCCCCCTGTTAGAGGGGAGGAAGGGGGACAGAGAGAAAGAGGGGAAGAACAAGGGAGGGCGAGTTAAAACTAACCAGTGAGACTGAGGAAAGGTCAGGGAATACATTGAAATGCATGAGAAGGCTGGAAAGTTCCAATGAAGCTTCACTACTAGTTTGGGAAAGGGGGAAAACCCAGATGAGTAAGTTTCCACCTTGTGGGTCATTATAGGGACTATACGCCATCTACTGGCGAGAAGGAGGCGTCACAACTGAGGAGCGTGGAGATTATGGTTTCTTTTCTCTCCCAGAGCTCAGATCCCCCCCCTCAGGTGGTTTAATGCCGTTAAAAAACTATACCTGCTTGATCCTCTAGATGGAACTGTATTTATAAAAGCTGTTTTCATGTTGTTGATGCTGTTATCTACTAGTGTGGCGAATTTACATATTTCTGTAGTTCCGCAGTTGATGTACAGTGCTGTGAAGAATAATTTTCCTCAAGCGACAATTAATAAAAAGTACAACGTGCAAAATGTCCTCGCATATAGAAAAATAGGAGTTTTCCCACAATGCTATGTGTCATTAAGAATCAGAATTCCAATTTACAAGGAAAAAAATGCTGCACGTGATGTGTTGCACAATAATGGCCTCTCTGATTCTTGCTCTTCACCAAAAATACCCAAATACACTATCTTCTATTATATTTACAGATCTCATCACATCCTTTTCCTGTGGCCATTTTTTTCATTCTTTCTTTTATAATTACGGATTTTTTTTTTTAATAATGGACGTGTTTCTTGTATATTTGCAGCCTCGTCCCATCAGACCAGTCCCCGTACAGTGATGTGTCTTCGTTGCGCGCCCCACTGCTCAACGGCCCGGCCCAGGACTGTCGAGCGATGTATAATCCCATGACTCCCAGTATGACTCATGGGTCGGGACCAGGGCAGGGGATTGGCCACTGCATGGATCAATATATGAGGCCCCCCCAGGCCCCACCGCCCCACAGTATGATGGGCCACAGGGGCATGCCGCCCACAGAGAGTGAGTCACAGTCAGAGTATCTTTTTACGCCTCCTGAATCTCACAGCTGCTACTGATTTAGACTTTAAAGAGTAAGATACAGAAAGCATCTAGTTTTGTACAATAGGAAAGATCAACAATCAACAGCCGACGACTTCTACTGCTGAGACATAAATTTGTTTTTGTTATTTCATATTGTGGAATTGCAGAAAAAAAGCAGTTGGGACAAATCTAAATTACGTAGCCTAAGGTGAACTACAGATTCATAATAATATAACTTGCATTTCCAGGTGTCTCTTCACTAACACAGTTCTGAAGTGCTGGTAGTGTGGCTGCAGGGACATTGTGTTACAGTGCAATTTCTGCAATTTTTTATTATTTACTAATTTAAAAAAAAAAGAAACTTTCTACTTTTTACTAGTTATTACAGACAAGCTGGAACTTTCATGTTCTTGATGCACGGCGATAGATTTGCAGGGCTGCATGTCAACATAATGTGTTGTGAAGCTTTTGAACACGTGTCTCGGTAACTAAGCAACTATTTTTCCTGCTGCACAACTTGAGAGAAGTTAACGTTTGGCGTCCGTTTCTGTCTGTCCTCAATATCATGCAGGTGGCAATAGCACCCCCTACTGCAACCAGAACAACATGATGTCCTCTCATCATAACTTCTGCCAGGTGCAGCCCAGCTCAGATCACATTGGGTCCGGCGATGGTGAGGAGTCATTGTGCGCTGTTTGAATTTTAAATCATCCATTTGAATATATTCATCAAAACTAACCCTCCTTACTCTTGTCGTCCTCCGCCCCCCGGTAGGCTCAAGGTTCTCCACACCGCGATCCATCCTGAAGCTGAGCAAGAAGAGAGCTCTGTCCATCTCTCCTCTGTCTGATGCCAGTGTCGACCTGCAGACGGTGATTCGCACGTCGCCCAACTCCTTAGTGGCCTTTGTCAACGCTCGCTGCAACCCCAACGGAGCCAGCTCCTACGGCCATCTCTCTGTGAGCGCCATGAGGTCAGACACTTCTCTATTCTGTATGTTGAGCTCAACAATACATTTGAAAGTCAGTAGAAATATGACTCTCTCTTACCTGCTCAATAAACAGAAACACTAGTAAGGTCTAGTGTTGATGTTATTGGATGCCAAGTAAACTGCTGCACATTCCATGATTTTATAATAGCCTCACAATATGAATTATTTTGTTGCTCTCCCCTCATTCGGCCACATCCCCGTACTAATATCAAGTCCGGAGCATGAGGTGATGACATCCGTAAAAGCCACCACAGATGAAGAAGCAGATATTTTCAAATTAACATTAATTAAAGAATAAATCAAAATTTCAGTGACATTCACCTCTTCGACCGTGTTTGTCCCAACTTTAAAGCTGTAAACTCGCTGGTGGAATGCTCAGCAAATGTGGCAATAAAGGTATTTATACACATGCAAACTGATTAAATAATAAAGGCAAAATCATCAGGAAAAAATTGGCTAAATAGTTACATATTAGTATAATTTAAAGAAAAGAGTTCATCATAATCCCGTGACAAATGTCCACAGTCACTTACACACAGCATATATATATATATATATATATATTTCAGTAAACTGGCCACTGGTTGTTCACATTTTGATTGATTTGAATTCATCAATGGTTCCGTCAGCTTTTGTTCAACTTGATTTGTCCCATTTGTCTCCTCTGTCGCGCCGCAGTCCGTCCCTGGGTTATTCCAGCAATATAAACTGCCAATCCAGGCAACAAGGTTCCATGTACGGCGGGGGGACACCTCTGGGTGGACACACGCCAGGTCCCTGCCAAGCTTCCCGCTTACCTCCACACAACCCTCGGCTCCACGTTCCTCCCAAGCATGGACATGTAAGACGGCTCTCGAACTCTTTTCTTTCTTTTTTTTTTACAAAGCAGTCAGTTGCAATTCTGTTAGTGACAGTTGATGAATGGGAGTTGGGAATTGGAAGCTAAGGCGGATCTAGGATGAGGATAATTAAAATCTGTGTTCATTGTATGAATGTGAATGACTTTGATAGACATGTATAATACAGTATGATGGGTTTGTTTTTTGTATAGCTGAAAACAGAGCCAGGGCTGTGCGGATTGTTGGATGGCATCAATGTGAAGAGCCTGGAGGAGAGGTCAGAGGGAGATGTCGCTAGTCCTTCTTCCACTGGCACTCAGGTACAATAACAGGCATCTTTTCATGATGTAAAAGTGGTTTGCCTCTTCCCACTTTTTACATTTTAGTGTTTTAAGCCTCAGATTAGTCAAATACTTATGCAGGAAAAGAAAAGCTTTTGTCTGACGTCAGAATTAAGTGTTGTCAAGAGCCATGGGTAATGCAAGAACTGCTTACATGTTTCAGTTGTTTTTATATGTGGCTGTAGTTTGAATACCTTCCGTCACATCAGCAGTGGATGACAAGATGTCTGCTGATGTCTAATATGGCATATAAGGTCAAACGTGGCCCTGTATGCAAAAAGCGAGGCTTGATTTGTTCAGTACTTCAATATCTTTCTTGTTTGTGCATATCAGGACCCTCTCCTGGGCCTGCTGGACGGCAGAGACGACCTGGACAAAGACGATGGGAAACCCGAGCCTGAGGCAGTCTACGAAACAAACTGTCACTGGGAAAGCTGCAGCAAGGAATTTGACACACAAGACCAGCTAGTCCATGTAAGAAATACTGATCCAAAGAAAAAAACTAAGGGGAAAATTGAGTGGTCTTGAGTTAATCCAAGGTTGCATTTTCTTATTCCATGTAATCCTTCTTTATTGAACGCTTTCAGTTAAGACGTCTGTCTTCCTGCCTATCTGTTTACTCTGCAGCACATCAACAATGAGCACATTCACGGAGAAAAGAAGGAGTTTGTGTGTCACTGGCAGGAGTGCTCTCGAGAGCAGAGGCCCTTCAAAGCCCAGTACATGCTGGTGGTTCATATGCGCAGGCACACGGGAGAGAAGCCACACAAGTGCACCGTGAGTCAATCTCTCCAGTTTCTCCAGAATGCATGTTGAATTTCTGTGTTCATAATGTAGAAAAACGTTGTCACTACCAGGTGGCAGGTCAGGTGACCTCAGTGAGGGGCCTGTCCTCTGTCCTGATACTACCATGACTTGCTGGTTCGAAAAACTGTCTTTCAGGTGTCACAAGCCTTGTTCAGATCATTAACGCAAGGACGACAGATAATAATCCGTTCATAAAGTTCTTGCAACTATGCGGAACTCAAACACAGTATAGCTGTCGACATTAAGGCCTGTAGGTGAACCTTTCAGTTTTTACTTATTTCAGTTTAGACCGTTGAAAGGTTTTTTTTTTCTTGGTTTTATGTTTTAGTTTGAAGGCTGTAACAAGGCCTACTCTCGTCTGGAAAATTTGAAGACCCATCTGCGCTCCCACACCGGGGAGAAACCATACGTGTGCGAACACGAAGGCTGCAACAAGGCCTTTTCCAATGCTTCAGACCGGGCCAAGCATCAGAACCGAACTCACTCCAATGAGGTACAGTAGCAGTCACTGACTCTTAAACCGATTCTTAGATGTTGTCTTTTTTGTCTAGTGGTGATTCACCCTGCAAACATTTTGTATCAGTTTTTTATGTCAGTTTTTTTTTTTAAACCAGCAAAAGGAAACTTTTATGTAAACAATATTCAGTAGTATGAAGGGCCAACACTCTCATATGCAGTTACTTAAAATAAGGCCCCCCCTGCTCTTTTGCAGAAACCTTACGTATGTAAGATCCCCGGCTGCACTAAGCGGTACACAGACCCGAGCTCTCTGCGTAAACATGTGAAGACGGTGCACGGCCCTGAAGCCCACATCACCAAGAAGCATCGCGGGGACACAGGACCCCGACCCCCCGGCTCATCTATGACCCCTGGGGGCCCGAACTCTGAACTTCTGCTGGAGAAAGAGGAGACGCGCAGGGAGGACTGCAAACTGCTGGCTCCTGAGACTGCTCTGGTGAGTGCTAAATAAAGAAAAGGGTTTTGTCAATGTCAGAAAATGAAAAAAAATACTCCAATCACTTAACATTCCTCACATTTTAAAAGGGCTGTCAGTTATTTAACGAATAAACAACACACTACATTACATCTCTCAGAAATCGCAGCCAAGTCCCAGTGGTCAATCATCCTGCAGCAGTGAACGTTCTCCACTGGGGAGCGCCAACAACAATGACAGCGGCGTGGAGATGAACCTAAACGCAGCAGGCAGCTTGGAAGATCTCACAGCACTGGAGGATGGGGTAGCAGGTGGAGGAGGAGGAGGAGGGGATCCGGGAAGTCTAGGAGGAGCGATGGGAATGTCAGCGCAGGCTCTGAAGAGGCTGGAGAACCTTAAGATTGACAAGCTGAAGCAAATCCGCAGACCCACCCCTCCTGGCCGCTGTGCCAGCAACAAGCTGCCAACGCTTTCTGGTAGGTTCTGAAATTATTTATAAATAATCCGAATATTGTAAATATGGGCATATTCTTTATATTCATTGATGTTGAAGAGCAAATGATTGCACAAACTGGATTTTTTTTCCACTGGGCTGAGGATTATTTTTACAACATAACAGACCTATTACTGATAAAGTGTTTAAAGTGCGGCGTAATAATTCTCCCAATATAAAATAAAATAAAAATGAACCTTCTTGGTTTGTATCGATGAACTGTCTCTGAGCTATTTCCTCTTGGATTTACATTTTCAGGTGCGGGGGACAATATAGGAATGTGTGCACCTTCTCCTCTCCTTTCAAATCGACGCGTTATGGAGCTGTCGAACCACGAGTTAGGAGGCGGAACGTCGATTGGGTGCACTAGCAATGACAGGAGAGGAAGCGGCACCAGCAGCCTAAGCTCTGCATATACCGTCAGCCGTCGCTCCTCCATGGTGTCCCCTTACCTGTCCAGCCGGCGCTCCAGCGAGGTCTCACAAATGGGAGGAACGGGAGGCGGACAATGCCACCTCCTTGGCCCAGAGCAGAGTGGGGGAGATGCCCTCTCTCCCGAGACAAATCGCAGAGGAGCTCCATGTCCTGGAGGAGGAGGAGGATTGCCAGGTCTTCCGAATTTAACACCCGCCCAGCAGTACAGCCTAAAGGCCAAATACGCTGCGGCAACTGGTGGACCGCCACCTACGCCTTTACCCAACATGGAGCAGCCAGGAACTCCGGGCAGAAGAGGAGGTGTTCTGAGCGAGTACCAGGGTCAGCCTCTGCCTCCTTTCATACAACATGGTGGTCCACGCAGACACAGTGCCAACACAGAGTACGGCACCGGTGTTATCTTCCCTCACCAGGCTCCAGGCAACAACAGCAGGAGAGCCAGTGACCCGGTTCGATCCGCAGCTGATCTACTCACTCTCCCGAAGCGTTACAACAGCCTCAATAATGTAGCCATGATGAGCCGAAGGAATGCACTGCAACACCGCGGTTCTGACACCAGTCTCTCCCGTCACATGTACTCTCCTAGGCCGCCTAGCATTACTGAGAACGTGATGATGGAGTCTATGGGTATGGAGCCCCACCTTTCCCCTTCTGAGGCCAGAGACCGTTCTATGATGATGCCCCCAGGAGAAAGAAACTTTATGGGATACCAGCAACAGCATCAAACCCTTGGAGGAGTTGGAGGTGGAGGCCCTCTTTCAAACCAACTGTCCCCAAGCCATGACTCTCTGGGCTGTCAAGACCAGGGCTACCTGCAGGGTCACTACCAGAACCAGGCAGGGGAAGTCACTTCGAGGGCTGGTGGAAATCCACTAGGCCAAGCGAGGCCCATTCAACCAGAGGGCATTTCCAATACTCTTCTCCAGCAGGCCGAGTACAGCATGAGCACTTGCCAGCTCAGTCCCTCAGGTCCCCATTATCCCAGCATAGGCCAGGGAGGTGACGCTGGAGGCCCTTGGAGTGACTCTCACAGCCAAGTCCAAACTTCCAGCCATGGTCTCCAGAACCAGCGAGGAATACAGTATTCAGACCCCACCCTGCCACCTCAACAGACACAGGCCCACTTCAGTAATCAGACAGGCCTCTACAACAGTCCTGATGGAACCCACAAACTCACCATCAAGCCCGAGCAGCAGTTCCACCCTGGGATGGGAGGCAGAGATGCCTGTCAGAGTGCTAAACTCCAGCAGCAGCAGATGCTCCTCCAGCAGACTCAGGGTTACCCGCAACAGACAGGCCAGGTTCTGATGAGGAACTCCAACAATCCGAGTTGTGACTTTCAAGGGCAGAACCAAAACTCTTTCCCCAATAGAGGGGGCTTGAGTTTGGGTTGCGCTGGGTCTGCTCTGTCAGATGGGCAGAGGTCGGAAACCCCCATGATGCAGGTGAAGGAAATGATGGTTAGGAATTATGTGCAGTCCCAGCAAGCACTCATGTGGGAGCAACAGCAAGAGCAGCAGCAGCAGCAGAGTGGAATAAAACCTCCTCTTTCTGAGAATATGGATATGAGTGGTCAGACAGTGATGTTGCAACACAGCCCACAGCACCAAAATCAGAATCTTTATTCCAACCAGCCCTATCCTTCCTACCCCAACCAGAACCTGGTCATGAGTCCTCCGGCCCACAGCCGAGGGTCCAGCACCGTGACACCTAAAGACCAGCAGCTAAGTATCCCAGGTTCGTGCTATGGCCAGGAGATGGTGGTGCCCAGGCCCCCTCAGGGACGGAAACCTCTCAGCCGCCAGAACAGCCTGTCGCAGGTGGGAGGGGGCTACCTGGGCAGCCCACCGCACCTCAGCCCTGTCCACTCTAATTCGAGCCCCAGACGAGGGGTCAGACTGCCTCCAGTCCAGCATCCACAGCACCCGCAGAATGAAATGTTCTCTCCTTCCAATAACAACAACATTTACTACTCGGGTCAGATCAACATGGACATGGAGAAACACATGGACCCCCAGAACGGTCCTTTTATCAACCAGCAGCATGGTATGGTGTCCAACCTAGATCCAACAGGTGGCACTAAGTCTGCCCCCATGGCTCCCTATCCTGAGTCAGGTCCCATCTCCAATGCCTTAGAAAACCTGGACCTGGACAACGCTCGCATAGACTTCACGTCCATCATCGATGACGCTGAGTCTTCCTCGTTCAGCCCGGTCAACAATCCCCTCCAGGGTCAGCCGGGATCTTCCTCCCAGGCCTCATCCCGCCTCACCACCCCTCAGACTTCTGTCAGCCTGGCTGCGGGCTCTGGCCTGTCCAACATGGCTGTCGGTGATATGACGTCCATGCTTACCTCGCTGGCTGGGGAGAATAAGTACCTGAACACACTGTCTTAGGAGTCAGCTCTTGTGCAGCTCAGCATATATTTGGACTTACAATCAAATTGAGGCCTTGGCAAGGTCTTAATGTAGAAAGCCTGGAGTTCCTCACACTTAGGTCCCGTTGCCTATTGTGATTTTGCTCTTGTACATTGCAAGGAAGGTTAGTTGGGTTAAGACAGACATACTTTTGAATGGAACATTTTGTGTAATGGAGCGTGAGTCCAGGTTGTTTCATACATCATCACAAGCCTTTATAAATAAACCCAACACATTAACCTTTCTTCGAGCCAGGACCCTGAACTGGCACAGGGCCTCTTGCTACTGGATGCCAATGTAACAGGAATAACAATATGTTGTCACGCATTCTGGTTGCAAGTTGACACTAGGCAACTGATGTGGTCCTGTTACAGGTTTCACAATTGTAAGAATACCCAGCCTGAACCTTAAAACCAAAGGTGCCTGATCAGTCTGCTTCCTTGCTGTGATCTCCTCACGCTGCCTTTGTACTTGGTATTTTCTATGTGCCTGATATGAAACCGATACTGAACTTTTTCCAAACAGGCATTCCAGCCACGTAGGGCTGTGGCGACAGTGGAGCAGAGAATCATACGTGTAAATAAGTTTTATATACATCTATATATGTTGTGTACATGACAATGAGACTTTGGATAAATCCTCCCCTGTCTCGTGATCGACTGCTTGGACTCTGAAGGCCAATGTTCAGATGGGAGTTAGTAAGATAGTTGTTGGGAAGGATGAGAAAGATGTGCTTTTAGTGAGTGAGAAATACTTTCTCTGTGCTACTAAATATTAATCTGTATTTCTAGGGATTTATTCCTTCTCATGAACATCACACGCTGTACCGGTGGCATATCAGTATTCCCACAAATGCACACATAGTATTCCCGCATATGTAGAAACGCAGACACAGACACACACATAGCCTACACACACAGACACTCAGGACTTTGAATCTTTGGTGTTCAAATTGTGTTGTAATTGCCTTCCCAGACAGATAGTTTGCACTCCACATGTTTACTGTAAGTGTTCCTAAAGCAGCTGTGTACATTTTTCAGTAGTGTTTATGTAACTGAAAAAAAAAGAAGTGTCTTGCTCTTTCTAAGGTACATACATTGGGGGGTAAAGATTAAACCTCAAATGTAAAATATGTGCATCAATCCCCTTCCACACTGCAACATGTCTGATATATTCAAACCTACCGCCTTCGCTAGACATTTACCTGACCGATGACGACGCGTACATGACTCAGCTGACGATGACGGCGTCTTTTAATGAAACCTGAGTCAGCTGGTTTGTATTTGAGAACAGATCAGTAATATTTGCTGAGGTACATTTATAGTACAGTGCTGCTGCACTTTGGCTCTAATCCCAAAGAGGAGTTATTTGGAGAAAAAAAAAAATCTGCATTACTAATTCAGGACAGGGGATCGAGAAGGAGGAATTTAATCAGTTGCTACCACTGTAGTAAATTTTCTGGCTACACTGAGGTACTTTTGTGTGACGGTTGAGCTGCATCATATGAGAAAAAGGCTGCAGCTCTTGGCAGGCAAACTAATTTTACACTGTGGCTTTGCACTGACTACAGCACTGTGTGGAAACGTCTCTGTCTCTTACGACTATTCACCTGAACCTCATTTTGATAAGAATATAGAGAAATATCACAATCTGATAATCTGAAGAACACATCTGAGCACAGCTGGACTCGATAAGACCACGTGAAAACATTGCTGAAGCATCTAATGTGACTTTTCAGAAAGAAAAAAGAAAAAAAACAGTAGCGTCACTTCACAGTGTTATCAAGCAAAAGCAGGAATGAACATTTATTCATTTTGGTACAGTGGACAACCTACCAAAGACACCTTAAAATGACTGAGAAAATGATGATGCACAAATAGTCTATTTTAACAACAACACTAACACTAGCAATAAGCAACACTGACTGATAGTGCTGTTCTCTAGAATGTATGAGATGTTTTGTACGAAATTATCTTTTATATTAATGAACTTTACGGACGTTGTCTCATGTGCGTGTCTGTGTGTGTCTCTGAGTGTGTGAGTGTGTGTGTGTGTGTGTGTGTGTGTGTGTGTGTCTTTTCTAACTGTCATCCTTCATTCTGACTTTTTTGCTGGCAAAAGAATATCACCTTTAGCAACAGAAAGATATAATAGTAGCATTAACTATAATAGACAAAAGCCAAGTGTTGTATTTTGTGTACAATTTTCTACATTTTTATACAAATGTGCTATATTTTACCAGTTTATGAATAAACATGTTCAGTTTGGGATGGATGCAGAATGTTTGTCAGACTTTTTTTTTTATGTCCGTCATTGCAAAGCAAAGCCTGTTGCTGGCTAAGTGTTTTATTACAGCAGCCACAGATATTAGTACAGTGCTGTAATGAGTCATGTGTGGAAATTTTAACTTACAAGGAGCTCCGTGCTGGTGATGTGATTGCAATTTTAGGACGACGAAAATTAATTTGAAGATCCATAAAGTAAGTTTCCAGGTGAAGACATACATGCAGTGACTCCTTTCCTCCAACAGAGGGCAGTACTGCCTGAGGACAAGCACAGATTGCCCACAGCATTTCTGTCTCATTCACTTCAAATGAAAGACCATGTCACAGCTTGGATGCATGAACTTCTTAGATAGCATAGCACCCTTTGTACAGTTACTAAAAATATAACTTACTGGCCGAACAGAACAAGTTTCTTTTCCCACAAAGGCATTGGAAGTCCCCTTGTTATGAATATGATTCAGATCTGCGCGTCACGGCACCCTGTTATGAACTCGAGTGATCTGTTAAGCTGCAGTAATTAAGTGGATGAGCGTTAGAAATGGCTGCTGTTATGTGATGTCAGTGCCTGGACATGGCTCTCTGTGGTCAGGCACCATGGGCTGCTGAATGCTGAAAGAAAGAAAAAGGACACAAATATTATCAACATTGCATGTTTGCTTGTAAAAAACATCGCATAAGAGGCTGGTGGGAAAACTGGGAGAAGAAAATGGCAGTTAAAAAAAAGGTTCATACCCGTGATAGTGTCTGGTATGATACTTCATACAAGTAGTTCCCCAAACATTTGGGTTTGTGACTCCTTTAAAATGAAGCCATGTCTATTTGTGACTCCACATCACAGGATAGGGTGGTGTGGAAGTGAGTTATGAGTTGTGTAAGTGAAGAGTGATTGTCCTTCTGATTAAAACAGAATTAGAGAAAAGAAAAGAAGAAATAAACACGAGTTTGTGAAACATCAGTACGGTGTTTTTATTTTTTAACTCATCACTTTAAACCTCCTGCAGATATGCCAGGTTGAGAACCACTGCTGTTCAACTGCACAGCCACAGTAAGACAGATTATAAATTATTTTAATTAACAATGATAAATTAGAGCGAGACTTGTGAAAATAATAGGTTCACAATTTTTCAATTTTTTTTCTTGTCTCTCACTCTTTAGGTGTCAACAGTGAAACAGCTTTTTTCTCGCTGTGATTATTCCTCCAGCACTGGCTATTAAAAGGTTCTGTCCAAATGTGAGTTATGGGGAACAAAACGTTCCCTCCCTCCCTCCCTCCCTCCCTCCCTCCCATGCAAAAGCTTATTTGAAATCAATAGAGGGATTCAACAAATTAGACAAAGTGGGGATTTCCCAAAGTTAAAGTAAGTGTTGGGAAACATTTCTCTATCTTGGGATCTGCATTTCTTTTTGGTACGAGAATGGAGCCTCATAGTAACTGTGTGTAAACTTTGGAATTCATTTCTTGTCGCCACTCACATTGAAAATGGTTGAAGAGGAAATATATCAATGGTCATGAGGAATAAGTTATTCAAGCTAAACCTTTTCAAGTTTTCACGTGTGCACTTGGAAAAAATGGTGAACATATATTATTGTCAGTAACCACGGCAACGGCGCGTACATCTTCCGGGTGCAGCCCTTACCAGGCAGCTCAACTAGTCGATTCTCACATTTGACAGTGTGAACTGTAAGTTGCACTGTCCGCAAACAAACTTTCAAAACTTCGTGATGATTTCAACACACCCGTAGTTGAGCAATATGATGCATGTTCAGATATAGAAAAGGCAGGTCTCCACCTTGTACATTGTTTTTGTGAAACACCTTGTCATGTTGTATTAGCTTTTATTTATTACCATTTCATCTTCTGTTTGGTGAAACTTCTTAACACGGCACCACTACCATCTCACTTTTTACAGTGTTGGTTCATATTTTGATTCAGGGGCTCCAGTGTGCTGAGACCGTGTTGGCATTTTGGTGTTGTGGCATGGCACAGCAGACTCACGGCAGCCACTACGGCCTGGCAACGACGCTGAAGTTGACTCATTTGCTCCAAGGCACAGGGACGTTCTCCTGATGGACTACTGATTTGCAATCTGGCGTGCCCAGATTTTTGATTTGGAATTTTTTTTATCATTATAATAACATAAAAAATGTCTGAATCTCCACACACTGTTAAATAGAGTGTCTGCAGAAGGGGCAGCCAATAGGGGATACAATCCATACATGTAGAAACTCCAGCCACATTTTCATTATACAGAACAACTTTATTGTTAATGCGTCAATCTAACAATGAAGTTCTTCTATATTCTGCTAAGGTTGCTATGGTTTCGACCTCTTGTGACCCTAAACTCTTCTCCACGGACCTCGGAAGAAGTTGAAGTTGTACCAGAAACCCCTACTCTGCTTCTACATGCGGAATATACACATTTGGGAAAATATTAGTGCGGGAAACAACAAAAGTTACAGCTTAGACGCACCAACTGGAGGTATTTAGTACTCACACAAAACAAAAGTGGTCATTTTAAATTACATTCCAAATGTCAACCTTGCAATGAGATGCACAAAGTAAAATAAATCTGAGGCAGGTGATGCTTTGTAGAAGAATTTAGTGTTGAATATAATGAATAGGCTCTAACTTCACATCCTTTTTTCGACACAGTGATATAAATGTTAGCGTAGAAGCACAGTGACCTTCACTGATTCTTTTTCCCCAAACAATTTGGGCCTTTTGTAAACATTGTCTTCTTCTCTCCTGCCTCAGGCCGAGGTGATTGTAATGCAAAGTGACCAGTTTCTTTTTCACCAAATTAGAGAGTGAATGTGTGTGTGTGTGTGTGTGTGTGTGTGCACACGTATTTCTAAACTATCTACTCTCCAACAGGTTTATATTAAAAAAAAACGAATACAAATAGCATTGACACAGTGGTGTTGCTGTCGACTCTCTCACAACGTGATCTCCGCTCCTCTGCGGAGTTACAAATGGAAATGCCTAAATAACAACTGAGTTTTTTCAAATGCAAAGAAGTGGGCAAGCATAATGACTTTTCTCTTTCCTTGTCTTGCCATTCAGAGGGAGGCTTTTCTTTTCCTTTTGTCACCAAGGTTGGCATATAATTAACTCCTGCTTAATATGCTGTTTAAGGGCTCTCCTCCCCATGTGAGAAGCTTTGAACCCATAGACCACAGAGAGGGACAAAACCCCAGTGGGACCGCTTCCTTCGTTGCTCCTCCGTGTGTGTGTGTGTGTGTGTGTGTGTGTGTGTGAGTGAGATAGAGAGAGAAAATGCGTTGTTATTTCAACAAAACAGTAGAAAAAAACTACAAATGTGACCTTGATACACTGCACAACAATAAACCCAAACGACCGCGTTCACGGACGTTCAATATCTGTATAGGAAGTGCATCAGAGCAGTCGGTTAACATCTTAATCAAACTAATAGTGCCACGTTGGGAACGGGTGACTTATTCTAACTTTGACTAAGCGAGTCCATCAAGAAAATGTAATATGACACCTTTTTTTGTGAAACAGAAATAGAGAACAAAGCCTACGGCTCTAAACTCGATGTACAAACCAGCTACATTGGTCCATCAGAAAAAAAATCTAGTGTCTTTTCATGAATGTACAATTGATCTACTTCTATCTGAAATGCTGACATATTCCTTATATACCTTTAAAAAAAAAAAACAGCTCCCAGGACCTTTGAAGAACCTCTGCACCTCTGTGACCCTCATCAGCAGCAAAGTTTATGCCCCCACCTCCTCTCCTCCCTCTTTTTTCTCTCCTCCCTCTTCTTGCCCATCCCGACCACAAAGAGCTGTGATGACCCTTCTGTCCCTCTCTGTCTTCGGCCCTCTGGTGCCTCCCCACCTTCAGGATGCTTTCTCTTCCAGAATCCATTAAGAGACAATCCCCCCCCAGCAGTCATGATGGGTGAAGGAATGGGGGGTATTTGGTTTGTTCACCATGAGCTGAAAATGGTCTTAATGTGATGTTGAGTAGAGTAAGATGGCGGAAGTGGTTGGAGTTGTAATCACTGTTTGCTTCATAGAAAGTGGGGTAGATTCATAATTAGGCAAGACAACGATAAAGTATGAAGATATATATATACCAAAATGCTTTAGAATCAACTATTATTTGGGGTGGGAAAGCCGTATCTGTCAAGTCCTGTGATGGCAGCTCGTTTCCTATTAGTCCTACAGGGACAATAATCTATTGGCTTTTTAATACAAATATCGCATGACAGTGTCACAATGTCGTATGATAATTGCAATTAACTTTTGTAATTCCTCTAATCTCCCTCGCCGAGTCAGATCCCATGCCTGTTTGTCACATGATGCGTCCCGCCCGCTCTCATTATCTCTCCGAGCCGCGGAGAGGCGGGGGCGGGGGCGGGGGGGCCTGAAAACCAAGGTGGGGGTCCTGAACGCCGCGTTAGGGCTCTGTGTCGGATGTTTTTTTCAGTTGCAAAACAGATTAAGGTCCGGGTGGCGACACAAAGGGCCGTCGATGCACCACTTCCTACAGCCATCCCGCGGTGAATGGCGCGCAGGACGGGGTCCACCGCGGGGTCCTCGAGCGCAGGTGCGACTCGCACAACAGTCGGGCCATAAAACGCGGAGGGGGCGGGGGGCGCGCATACCTGTCGCCCATTAACCTGCAGTTGGTTCAATAATCAATTCAGTAATTCACAAAGTGTTGACCTCCCGAGGCTCAGTCACATGTGGGGAGTCGCTGCTGCGCGCCAAGGGACGAGGCGCACGACGAGTTGGACACGAGATAGGCACCGACACAGCACACGGGCTGGAGGAGAGGACAGGACTCCAAGAGGGAAATGTGTCACCACTCATCGAAAAACCACCCGACCCTTCTCACTGTTCCTTATGCATATAGGTTAAGATTCATCTCACACAATAAAGAAGGCCGTGTCATGAACCTGCAGTGTGTGTGGGGGGGGGGGAGTTACAGTAGAAACAGTAACAAAGTAAACGGGGGAGAACATGCGGAGACACCGGGGCTCTCTGGGATTCCTCGGTGTGGCGGTGAAACCGTCTGGGACAGTAAGATGTTGTCAAAAAGTGTCGAAACGTGTGTGCCGGCGTGGTGCGCGCAGGCCCCTCAGCCATCGACCATCCGCTTTTTTTTTCTCTTCTTCTTCTTTTCTTCTCAGCGCCAAATGAGGAAGGTGTCGGTTTGCGATGCCAGGGGCTGACCTCAGGGGCCAACCTCCGCTGCTGACGTCGCTCCTCCTCGCGGCTCGTCGTCGCCGCGCAGCCCCGGAGTCCCGTGGCGCTGCGAGTCTCCCGCCGCGCTCGGAGGAGGCGATGCCTCCGCACCATTCATTCTCAGGCAGGCGCGCAGGACGAGCGCACGGACCGAGCCCGACTCCCTGAGACCAGGCGACGCGCAGGCGACATGGCGGAGGAGAGCCGGGGCAAACGACGGAAACAAGCCAACCCCCGGAGGAACCGAGGTAAGGCGAACCCTCGCGGCGCTGGGGAAGTTGGAACAAGTCGGCGACCGACCGGTTGCAGGGGCAGACGTCGCCTCGAGCGCACCGCCGTGTCCACTTCCTCCGGAGTCTGTTGAAACAACTTGGGCAATTTATCATCACCATGCAACTTTGACTATGCGTTCATAGTTCACACACACACACACACACACACACACACAGGTTTGTTTTTTTTGGTTTTTTTTGCATCCATGGCTCGTGTTGGCCTCTGCAGTATTAACTGTTGGGATGCGTCAAGGTGTCGTCAGGATTATTCCTCTCTGGGCGAAGCCGTGCGTAAAAAGGTGCGAGGAAATAAACCCACAGCATCCTCCACGTGTTGTTTTTTTTGCGAGATCTCGCGGCCCCTTGTTTATTCCTACAAGCTGCACCTGAACATGCGTTTTTTTTTTTCCACCCGAAAATGAAATGCAAATCATGAAATCATCAGCAAAGTTCATGGGATCCACACTTTCTTAAAACCCCCCAACACAGTGGCCGAGGCGCTTTTTATTTTGTTACTTCGACCGAGGGATGTTTCTTCTTTCTCCCTCGTGTTTGCGTTAGTTCTGATGCTGTTCACGCCAAAAACACGTAACTCTGCTCTGAGAATTTCACGTCCCACGATCCTGTGTGTTTTTATGTTCCAGGCCCTGCGACGCAACTTTATTTGGTTCATCACGTCATGTTTTGTGAGTTTGATAAAGTTTTTTCGTTCAAGTCAACCTTTTCCTTTTAATGGAAAGTGGACTTTACCAGAAACATTAAGGAGAAAAAAAAGGGTAGTTGGGGTTTTTATATTGATCTTCGAAAGACAAAGTTTCTTCAAATCTCTACTTTAACTACTTTTCTACTACAATTGAAATTAAAGTGAAAATTCTTGCTGGTAAATTAATTTGTCTCTGCGAGAAAAAACACTAATTTTGGTTATCTATTTATTTTCCTGTCAAATGCAAAGACTTTAGAACATAATGAAACAAATTAAAAGTCACCTACCACCTTTAATCCTGCGGCACCGAGTAGTTTTGATCTCTGTGTAGTTCTTAGAAGACTGTCGATCACCTTATTGGGACTTTGTGGAAAGCCTCAGTTGACCTTTTGAGGCTTTTGATGATGTCAGTTATCCGTTTTTGTCAATGCTCTTCCTACACCAGTGCTGAGAGGAACTTGTTGACAGTGTGCTTAATTTAGGGACTTTGTTGAGACTCGGGTTCTACATGCATCACACACACACACACACACACACACACACACACACACACACACACAACGTGCCCTGCTTTCAAGTGTGTGGCTCTGAACTCACAGACTGGAGTAAGGATAAACACACTCGCACATGGATACACACATAAACATTCGGTCGCCTATTCTTCTGATGACGACCGAAAAATTTATGTTAGAGCCAAATCCTGCCTCACAAACCCAAACCCGCAAAACTCTAAAATTATCCACCACATTGAGCGTTTCTCTAACCCTGAATCTAACTGGCCCCCCCTTGTCTAATGAACTCATACGTAAACTGAACTTTAGAAACCTTATATTTTTACTCTGAAGCGCTCTAATGCTAACGAAGTGGTGTGTGTGTGTGTGTGTGTGTGTGTGTGTGTGTGTGTGTGATGCCAGCCAGTGTCTTGCTGCTGGCTCCGTTTTTAATGCGGAGTCGCTGGGTAAAGCAGGGAAAGCTCTTAAGACACGTAACCATTAGTCCAAGTGCAAGTCATCTTTTATCACTCAGAGAGCATTTTCGGCCATTGCTGGTTTTAATTCTTAAATCTCTTGAGGGCCACAGATCCCATTGCAAAAATCAGGCAGTGTGCTCGTTTGTCTCTCAACTGACACGCAACCGCCACGAATGTGTTTGCCGTCAGGGCCCATCAGTTTGCTGTGAGTGTTTCCTCATTTTATTCAGAGAGGTGCGACGCTCGGCGAGAGTGTCACCAGGGTGAGATGCTCTCCGGCTGCTCGGCGTTAACGGGCGCCCGTGTGTGTGCGTGCGGTACACACACACGCACACTCTCACCTTTGACTTGTCACATAGCAGTTGGTCGACCGGCTGCACTCTATTTCACAAATCAACAGCATCACAGTGCTGTGCAAGCAAAAAAAAAAAAGAGAAAGAAGAGAAAACACACTTACTTACTGACAAGGACCTGTCGCGTATCAGCAAAAAAACCCCGCCCAGTTCCTTTAGCTCCCGCTGTGACCTCAGTGCTCGGCTAAAGCGTCACTTGTAACCAAATGGCGGGGCCTCAAGAACTGAGGACACCGACGACACTGATTACAATTTGATATTCGGCCGAGAATCTGAAAAACTGTCTAAAATGTCATGTCGAAGACTGTTATCTGTTATATAATATACACTGTCATCTTTTACGAGTTAGTTCAGGCTCCTTTCTCTCCTTTGTATCTATTGAGCATCGTTTCATGACTTGTTGTGAGTCTGCGCGCATGCATGCCTGTGGAGACGGCGCGCTCATTCATAGGATGTGTCAGACGTGCATCGGTGCATGGGGAAAACATTTGCTGCACGTACATCCACGTGCCGGTGTACACGTGTGTGTGTGTGTGTGCGTGTGTGTGTGTGCGTGTGTGTGTGTGTGTGTGTATTAAAGCCGTGTTTAGGATTCGGAATGCGAGTGGGGAGTTAAAGGTCCTTGATAAAACCAAATGAATCTGGCAGGCCTGACTCATGAGACAGCGATTCGAGGATCTTGTCCAAACCAGAAGAAAGAGGGAAAAGAGCATAAGCGGCCTTTTCTTCTCTCCCCAAGGCGCCTATTGATTATGTCTCTGTCTCCCCCAATAAAACTGTCAATGTCCACCAATATCAAGCAACGTGAGGAAATTACTACTCTTCGTTCCTGGCAGATTGGAAACAGCCCCGTGACTTGAGGAAGGAAACGTATCCATTTGAAACGATGACCTTTGTACCGGCTGCGAGTGAGAGATGTTGGTTTCAAAGAGTGTGAATTAATTAGCGGAGCAGCGCGTCCCCATGTCAGGACCCTTATACGCAGTCATTCTTGACGCCGGGCACTTAATTGATGGTTTAATGCCTTTTCCCCTACTGATAGAGACGGTGGTTAACGTTTTTTTTAATTGCACAACTTCAGAGGTAAACGTGCACTTTTTTTTTTATACATGAGCCCAAAATATAGTTTATGTGTATTTTTAGAAAAATAGAGGAGACGATATCTATTTCCTCTCAAGAACAAAGTTTTGCCATGAGTTTTTTTGCTATCCTTTACATTAAAACATCACAGATAATTAATTTCGCTTTCAAGAAAACTTTAATGAGGCTTAGTCTCCGTCTTAATGGATTTGTCAGAAGCCACCTTATTGGTGCAGTAACTGTCCTCCGCCCTCATATACAGGCTGCGCTGTTCAGACTCCAGTGTTGTCACGTATTTAAAGCCTGCTGACAGGGTTATGCGTGGGCTTTCCCCTGCTCGCAAACTTATAGTGGGCATCTTCGCCAGAATGACAGCCACACAACTGATCGGACCCGTGCAGCCCCGGGCCTCGAATCAGATGGAGGATTGCGTTTCACGAGCGCCCACACAAACATATTTAGTCCTGTTGCCTTGTGCTTTAGGTTTCCGTAGTCCATGAAAAAAAAACCCCAAAAAAACTCACTCTGTTGTTGAGTTGATGTGCCTATTTGAGAGAGAGAGCTTTCTCTCCCCGTTTCCCTCACTCCCTCTTTCTCCTTTTTCTTCTTTTTTCAAGTGCCAATTTATTTAAACTCCTTTCCCCTTTTCTTCTTTCTCCTTCATTGATTTCCAAACCCCAGTCTTTGTATGCAGCTGGGGCCCAGCTGTGTGCCGGTGACTGTGTATGTGTGTGCATACATGTACGTGTGGGTGTGTGTGTGTGTGTGTGCGTGCGTGCATACATGTGTGTTTGTGTGGGTTTTTCTGGCACAGTGCTGCCACAGTGAGCATAGCGCACTGTACACAAAGGACTCTCGCAGCAGAAAAAGAGAGGGAAAAGAGAGAAAAGAGAGAGAATAGGGGGGAAAACATTGGAATGAAAGGCTGTCGCGCTTGTACTGTACAATGTGCAGGGGCCGGGCCCTTTGGACCAGGCCTACTCTGAGATGTATCGGCGCTTTGGGGATGAGGGGTGGGGAGAGCGAGACAGCAATGAAGAGCTCCGGCACCACAGTTTATTACCCGGGCTCTTCAAGGGGCTCAGCTCAGGCGTCAGAACCGGCGGGTGGGCGGGACAGAGGAGGAAGAAAGAAGGGGAGGATGACAGAGGTGGGGGAACTGATGTGGCTGACGGGGCCCAGGACAGCGTAAACGGTTCCCTGGCGTGAGGCGACACGAGGTGGTGGGGTTTTCGGGGGGCAAGAGGGGCAGATAGTGAGAGATGGGACGGGCGACAGAATGTGGGGTAATCTTTAAGTGTTTCCTTATTTGTTCCCCGACGTTCCCATAGCTCCCCATGTCACAGACTTTTCCCATCCCAGCTCTTGTGTGTTTGATGCTAGATCAACATTGCAGTAATGGGGAATCCCTTGATTGAGTCCCTCTGGTATTTTTCACATGTTTATTCAATTATTGCTCAGATGTAGCCAAAAACAGTCCCATGCCGTACTGTACATTCCTGCTGTGTGGCTGCCACACTGACGATCCACCCCGGGAGGAATCGCTATTTGGAAAGTTTTGCGGTGCCATTGCAGGATTAATACTACGCAGAGGGGTTTTCCGCCATATTAGCTCCTGCACATGGTCGTTTGGAGTTGTGAGGATCTCTTTTGTTGCGACGTTAGAGCCGGAAAAAGTATTTTTCTGCATTGTGCAACAAAATGTCTCCTAAATCCAGCAGGTCTGCTCCGAGAAATGAAACCTTTCGTTGAAACGATCACAGTCGGATCCCTGACGGATGAAAGCCAAATCCAGTGTAGTGATCAGGAACGGTTGAATTGTGTCAGTAGATAAGACTCCATCAGAAACGCTACAGTTGAGTGTGTGTCTGAGGATCACACTCTGTAAACTGTAAGATAACACGTAATAACCGCAGAGCCCGTGAGGTGTGTGTGTGTGTGTGTGTGTGTGTGTATCTAGGTGCCTCAGTGTGCACTTCTCACACGTTTATCACAGACAATAATTCTTGTGGCTTCTCACTCAAACCTTTCACATCGAGACAGAAAGGGGTTTACATTCTGTACAGTATGATGTTGCAAACTGATCTCTTTCCATTCTTGACATTTCCAGTTTTATTATTACAGCCTTTGTCATTGCTTTGGCAAGGCTCCTCACCTTTAAGTCCATTTGTGGGTCTTTCTTTTGTGCACGCTGGCCGCGTATTGTGTGTGTGTGTGTGTGTGTGTGTGTGTGTGTGTGTGTGTGTGTGATATGCTTCACATGTTGTACAGAAGAGAGCGGTTAAAACTACCCAGATAGGCCGGCTCTCTGCACACAATTTATAGATATGTGCTGTTTTATCGCACCTCAAATTAAATTTGGAGCCCCGCTTCAGCTGTCATGTATTACAAGGCCCAGATGGGTGGCAGAGAGACAGAGAGCGAGAGATTGAGGAGGAAAAGAAAAGAGACAGGGGGAGAGCAGCATGGCAGGCAGACGCACTCCGCTGGCCGGGGGTGCGCCAGTGTCCTGGAACTAGATATAACGGGGCAGCATGTTGAAAGAGGAGCAGTGTGAGACAGAATGCGGTGTGTGTCAGCAACGGGCAGGAGTGGGGCGGCATTTGTTTTAGGATCTGCTCGGATCACCTCGGAGGCCAGAAAAAACCTCACTGATTCGAGGAAAGGAGTAGTGTTTGTGGTTTCAGTTTGACACCCTCTGGTTGTTGTTTAATCGCTTCTCATTTCTTTTTCTGCCTTCCTTTTATTCTTTGTGTCTCTCCCTGAGACCAGCACATCACTTCCTCATTTTGTTACTTTTAAAATAAAACATTTCTCTCCTTTTTTTCTGTCCTTCCACTCTCCATTAGCACCACATATATAGGCAACCACACCAGCTCATTAACAGGAATATGCACAACAAAAAACAAAACAAAACTATGATTTGACTCTATGGTTATACAAAACTGAAGATCCGACTGTTAGTTCCTTTTTTTCATGAAGTTGCTGTCTCGGTCATTGCTCAGTGATGAAATCCTGGAGTATCTCCCCTGCAGGGCCGCTGACAGCCTTGTCAGCCCAGTGTTAAATCAGCATATCACCAGTAGTTTCCACTTTAGCTGCACGATCCCGTGATGGACATGCAGGACTGGTAGCAGAACTTGGCAAACACCTGACACCGGAGCCAAGACTATCGGAGTGGCCAGCAGAAACGAGTTGAACTCAACGACTGAATGAAAAGATGGACGGTGCATCTCCCCTTTCTCCCACTGTACCAGAATGAAGGCAAAAATATTTCACAGGACACGGGGGGCTGCCATCTTGCACGGTTGATGTTTGGAGCCAGAGTCTGCGCAGTGGCGTGTCAACATGAGCTGTCGGTCAAGACATCTCAGCTCATTTTCATAGCATCAAATTATTTAAAAACCCAACTCATCAGGGGGAAAAAAAAGATACGCCAGTGTGATGAGAACAGCCTAAAATGACTGTTAACATCTGTTAACATGGAGGAGGCGGGGTTTATGACCTATACTGCAATCAGCCACCAGGGGGTGATCAAGAGGATTTGGCTTCACTTGAGTGGAGCTGTCGCGTCGTCCATCTTTATGTACAAGCCTTGGTCGCGCTCCCTGATGACGTAATGGTCACTGTTGGCAATCTCATCAATTACCAAAATGCACTGATGGAATATATTTTGTCATCCAGCTAGATATATAATGAACGAATAATTTCAGTTTTAGAGCAGACGGCAGCAGTTTTATAAAAATCTTTTGGCTCATCCGGCAAATGAAACACCAGACAAATCTACAGTGTGACTCTACATATCCTCATATCACTAAACCGTGTTCTACTGTAAATCTGTGTGAGTTCTCCTCGAAGGCAGACTTTCCTGACCAGCCCAGTCCACCAATATAAGTTCTATCTGCAAACGAGAGCTGGTACTTCCGCTGTCCTGGGCGTGGAGAAAAAAAGTGAACTTGGACCAGCAACAAGAAAAGGCATAGGAGAGGTCGGACAGCCAACTCCTCCTCTCTCCCTCTGTCTCCCTGTACCTGTGATCACCTGGTACCACCTTCATCTGACCTGCACATCCCACTCTCCACTACGAACACACACACACACGCACGCACGCACGCACACGCACACACACACACACACACACAGACACACACAGATAGTGTGCGTACTCGTAGTTACCTGGTAGGGAGTAAACACATTCCACTGTGAATAGAACATGCTTCACTGATTTTTAGGCCTACCAGCGAATGCACCATCCCTGCAGATGATGTAAGAAAATTAAATTCGCAATGATTTACCACAACATTAAAAAAAAAAAAGTCCATTCAAGCGTGACGTGTAATGTATTACAAAAAAAAACTTCCTCTGAATAACTAGTCTGCAACATCACAAACTAACAAGGTCACAATGAACGTGCCTGCTGCCTTCTTCAGGTCTGATCAATAAAAAACACACTGTTCAGACTGTTTCTCAATGTCGGACAGGGTGTGTGATATTCGATCATGCGAATGAATCTTTAGCTCAGGTGAGGATAAATTACAGGATCCATACACCGGAAGAACTTTGCGTCAGAAAGGAAGCAACAGAAATAATCAGTTTGCACCGGTCCACTCATTTATCACCATTTATCATCGTGAAACAATCTAGCAGATATTCTTATCTCTAGATGCGTGACAGGTTATCATGTTTGTGTTGGCATTGCAAAATTACAAACTGGGGAAGGTTAAACGAAAAGAAAATGAGTAGGCACAGAGTAAAGAAAAAAGTAAAGAAATTCTGAAGTTGTACAGAATCATTTCTTTTTCCCTCTTCTGCTGTGCGGTCAACTGTGGTACCTCGGGGAAGCAGTGTAGTTATGATTATATGGTGCATGTGTCCAGCGTTGCAGGAGAGATGGAAGGGGAAGTAAGTTATAAGTCAGCCTGGCAGCATATCACAGGGAGGTAACGTCATCTAAATGATACAAGTAATATGTAGGTGTGAATGTGTCCAGGCCTCACGTTGGGACGGGCCTCTGGATGTCAGACACGGATCGGATTATTCTATTTTTTTTTTGCTCTCGTACTTCGACATTTTTTTGGCAATCATCTGCTGCTTTTCTTTCTTCTCTCACTCTCATTTATCTGCCTTTTATTTCTCTTTCTGTTTCCCTGCCTCGTCACAGTTTCTGTCTTCTGTCTCTGTGTCTTCTGTCCCTGTCGTCCCTTTGATTCCTCTCTATCTGTGTCTGCACTCCCCCACCTCCTATCCCTTTCGCTCGTTTCCAATTTTATCCACTCCTTCTTGTGCTTTCTTCCCCTCTTCTTTCCATCTATCCATCCGCTGCTCCCCCCCCCCCCCCCCCCCCCCCCCCCCCCCCCCCCAGCCTGGGCCTGAATGGTTGCCATCGTGCCCCCCCCCCCCCCCAGTGCCTCCCCTGTCCCACTGACACCACACGCTGCTCCCATCCCCCGAAAAACCACTTCAAACAGCCAGCGCCATCAAAGCCCACAGCCAGTCAGCCAGGCAGTCAGCCAGCCAGCCAGCAAGGCAGCCAGTCAGCCAGCCAGCCTTCTGCTTCGACTTAAAATTACTGTCGTCCCAGTCGCAAGGCTGCTTTCCTCTTCTGATACACATCAAAGATCCTCTTAAACTCCCCAAGTTTGCTTTTTAAACCTTTCTTCTTGTCGAATCCTTTTTTTATATACATTATTTCGCTGGTTGAGGTTTTACTCTCTCTCTCTCTCCCTCTCTCCCTTCTTGCCGTCACTTTTTTCTTTTTCTCCAACATGGGCCAGGTCAGTAATGACATGCACACACTCTCTTTTGCAAGTTCTGCTGGCTTTGCATTTTTCTCTATGACTTTAATTAGTTTCTTTTTCAAAGCGTGGGCTCTGGCTTCACATGCGCAGCACACACACACACACACACACACACAAGTTCAACATCAAGCTGAAACAAAAGAAAGTAGGGAAGTGTGTATATTAATATGCAATATGACTCATACCGTCTTCCTAATCAAAACTTTGTAACCACAAAAAGACCAGTTTAACAGTATGCGTGTTCCCTTATTTTCTGTCTGTGTTTCTTTATGTGTCTTTGTGCTCAAAGGGGCAGAACAAGTGTTGAAAGAGAAGAGAGTCACCGAGAGGCCCGGGCGGAGACAGAGGGAGTAGATGGTGTGTGCAGGCGCGTTGGGAACGACTGAAAGAGAGACAAAGAAAAATACGAGCCGAGCGCCACATTAGAGCGGCGTCTTTCTATGTTTCAAAGTCTCCGAGGTCACTCGTGGTCACGTGAAGTGTTTCAGTGTGTTATCATCTCATTTGACGGATGTAATGTCGGCATGCGCCAGAGGATGGCGCCCCGTCTGTACGTTCACCAAGCAGGATCTGACTGACCCGATCTCATCTGCAGACTGTTTCTGTAACGGCAACATATATCCTTGTGAGGAAAATCATTTTTATCATACTGATACAGTCGCATCTTTCTAATTATCACCGATTCTGAATTCTGAAGGAAGCGGCAGTGGATAAGTGTCTCCGGTCGCTTGCGCTTTGCTGATTTTCTAGGACTTGTTGGTCTTTATTTTTAACTTTTAATTGCTGAAAGTGCAGTGAAATAACAAGGCAATTTTATTTATCTCAGATGGTAGCAGCAATGACAGCTGTAAGGAGTTGAATGGGTGTTTTTTAACTACGTGTGTCGTGAATACCTTCACATATGTGCTCTGATCTTTTATATCTCATTGTGGGTTCCTCTGAGTTCTTGTATCGTGTGTTTTAAATCACTTTCCGTGGGGCTTTAATGCACAAAACACCTCTAAGAGATCGTATATAAAGAGGTTTAAAGTGGACAAAGTCAGCGGGATACCAGGCATAGTTGTCTCACCCTCAAAACAAATGTCCTGTAGCGAGTAACTGAAAAAGTTGCAGTTGCGACTTGAACTAACCAAATCCCACATTGTATAGCTGTTAAACTCAAAGAGGGTTTTATTTTAGCATGCACCCCTATTAAAAAACTTCAGAACCTTTGTGCTCCGTCAGAGAATGTTTTAATATTCAAAAGGAGCCACTATTGTGTGGTTTCTTGCGCCAACGTACAAAATAAAGAGCCACATCAGAAGGCTGGAACGGTCCCTGAGCATTTTCATGTGCAAAGAAAAAAGAGGGAAAACAAATTTGGAGGGGGGAGACAGGGGTATTTATAGAGTGGTGTGAGAGTCTCTGCAATGACAGGAGTCTAATGAAGTGGAGTTTTGGTTTTGATTCACAGTGTGGTGAATGCGTGGGTCCCTCAGTGACCGATACTGCATTCCAGCGCCGATTCCTCCGCTACACGGAAACCAGCGCGGGCCACAGGAGGAAGCAGAGGGCCAACTCCAAAATAACGTGCTCCTCTTAAAACCGAGCTAACCTTTTTTCTCAGCAACGCCAGGCCTCCGCTCCCAGTGCCGCAGATGCACGCGGGGCACGGTGGCAGGGGCGCTGAGCTCAAGCCTGTCGGGGAAGGGGCGCCGCTCACGCGTACACACGCGCGCGCTCCCAATGCTGAGTGTTTTACTGCAGATACATGCGTTTTGTCACTGCTGGTGAGTCATCGAGGCGGAGAATTGCAACATGTACACGTTTCGGCACCGTGACGTTGGCGGCGCTTCCTGTTTTACCTTTCGTCTGTTAGGTCAGCGGAAATTGTTTTTCTGCTTGGGAATTTATCACAGATGCGTAATCGTCATTGTTTAAGTCATCGTGACTGTCGTACACCACGTGTTTGCACTGGATGTGAGGTTCCTGAGAGAGCAACTCTGTAAGAGTCATAAAGAAGAGATTTCATAGTAAATATTAGATGCTACATGTCAATGCAATCTCTGATAGCAGAACATTTTTTTGTTACAATCATAATTTTTTAAAAAACAAAACAACAACTACTCTTCTTTCTGACTGTTGCGAGGCCGCCCACAGAGTTCAAATGCAGAGGCCACACTTTTTCCCGCTTTGAAGGTAAAGGCCGGTACAAAACGAGGTAACCCTTTTTGACAAATGTCACTGTGGTGGTCTGAAGGACAGGTAAACACGGTGGCAAACATGTAGGCAACAGCGCACAGGAAACCTCCAGAGGAAGAACAGGCGACCACAAAGGCTCGCTGCGCACCTCTTCACTCATACCTTGCCTCATTTCTGCAAAGAGAAAAACTGATTGCTGCATTCGCATTTTTTTTTGATGATTCTCACTGTCGCAGGTGTTAGTAGTTCTATCACAGACAAGACATATAGACCTTCTTATATATTAACTGAGATCTCAATTCTTTTTTTCATCCCCCCCCCTGTTGTTTGCTGTTACTCATCATGGGGAGAGAAATTCATAGAAAAGGAGACTGATCTGCTTTGACCCTGGTTGGTTTGCTTTGGGTGATCTGTTCACCTCCTATACTGTAGCTGAGGCGCTGAATACAACGTTCCCTAAAAAGGCGGTTGCTATGATGTTACACTGAATGAAAAGCAAAATTTCAAACAGCGGTATTATTGTCTGTTTAAGCTCTACATGTTGAAAATGCAAACGGTCTTAAAGTTCCTGCGGAGGCCGCTGTGCAAGTTACCGTCATTGTAGGCTACAAGAATAGATCATGGATTTCTATAGATGACTCACCACACTCTAAGAATATACACCGCTGGGATGGGAATGTACAAGACTGGTGAGTTCCTTCCTCGCACCACCTCTCGTGTTTGATCTCCCGAGTCTGGCCAGGCTCTGTCCTTGTGGCGTGATCGCTGGTTTTAGGCCAGAAGCTATTTGGGATCCTTTTCCAGTCCAGTTGTCCATGTTCTCTCTCTCACTTCTCCTGTTCCCATTGTTCTGTCTCTCAACAGATGTGGTAGCACATCTTTAAGACTTTTGCCATGATGGCATCGCCGTGTTGCTGCACAAAAATGCACACATCAAAAACATTGTGTGTGTGTGTGTGTGTGTGTGTGTGTGTGTGTATATAAGTAAACTGGGTTTTCAAATGTCACAAATTTAAAAAAAGATTCTGTAATCTTCATTAATCAAGCTCGCCCATGTTGTACAGTATTTTCAGAACAACTAAGCTGGGCATGGGTAAAGTTCAGATGAGTAGATTAGATCTATCAGATATTTTTTTTAAAAAGAAGAAGAAGATCGGATTGAATGTCAAAGATGAAGAGAAAAACAGACAAGTCGTAATCCTCTTAGTTTCATCACGGTGCACATTTATCTCTCGCTGCAGCACAGTGGCACAGTTACAGTCATCGATAACCCTTATTTATTTCACTTGTTTTGCTGTCGGTATAACGTGTCGGTCGTTTTGAACACGAGAACAGGCTTCCGCTCATAGACGTGGCTCACTGTTTGGTGCAGCGATGGGACGCGTAGATAGAGAATAACAGATCAGTAATACTGAAATCAATTGGATCTTCAGATGCCGGGGCCCTCTCACAGCGGCCGCGGCAGCCGCACACAACAGCACAGAATGTTGCTGTCGGCGTCTTGGGGCTGTGCTTTGATTCGCCCGGGCTCCTCTGAAATCGCACCGAGCGCGCTCATATGTGAATAATGAAACCAACACCAGGACAGGGGCACGCTAAGAGCGCAACTTGTTGACAAATCAACTTTGTGTGTGGTATCAGTTGGATGGCTCAGTGGCTTTGAAGCTAATAAAAATGCCAAAGGGGATCCTGCTTTTGTGTCACAAGGGCCCTAATTGAAGAGAATCATTAAAAGCCACACTGAACAAAGGCGAAACAGCTTCAGTGCGGTGTTTGTTGTCAGTTTTAAGTGCGCCGAATTGCGCCGCTGTTGTGCGCACTTCTGGTTTTTTTTTTTTTGCAGAGCCTTAATCAATATGAGGAGATTAGCGGGGTGTTTATTTCTTGGGCCGATTGTTCTTTGTGCCCCTGCGTCTGTCAGAGTGCAGATGTTGCCCCTCGGCTGCGGCGCTGGTGGTGTAAGTACCCTGACGGGGTGGCGTCTCCTAATGAGCGGGACATCTGAGGGCACAGAGCTGTGACTCTGCTGCTGTGGCTTTGTTGGCATGGGCTTCAATCTTTCTATCTCTCGCTGAAGTTCAGATATTGTTGGAGCGTGCACACAACACACACACACACACACACACACACACACACACACAATGTATTTCTTTGAGCTCTCCATTCTTTTCACCGCAATACAAGTTTTATTTGTTTGTTTTTCTGTATTTCTCTGTGCGTGTCTCTCTCTCTCTCTATCTCTGTATGTGTGTGTGTGTGTGTGTGTGTGTGTGTGTGTGTGTTAAGGGAATTTCCCTCTGCTGTGTGCTTTTCACAGCTCAACATCAGTTGGAGGATTTGTGCCAGGGACAGTTTGACACTCTTGCTGCTTGTCTCTTTCTGTCCTTTTCTTCTCTAATCCTCTTCACTCCTTTGCCTCTCTCTGATCTCACTCTGTCACTTTCTCCAGCACTTTTTCTTTGTCTTCTTTCTTTCTTGCTCTCAGTGCATCTTATTCTCTCTGTGCAGCAATGCACTGGTGTCTCTGCCTCTCTGTTACACACACACACACACACACACACACACCGCAGCGCTGTACGTCAAATGCGCTGCAGGAATTCAAAATCACATACTGCACCACACGGCACATTTCAGCATCTCTTCCTCCGCACTAATACGACCTTTACAATCTCCATCACAGTGTCAGCTGCCATTTGCAGACTCTTTTTCTTCTTCTTTCTTTGCACTCGCTGCCAACCTGCTAAGAAGCGACTTTAATCAATCAAACTAAAATTGACTTTCGTATCGTATATGTTTGTGGTTATTGTCTCCATCATTAGCCAAGAATGTTTGCACTTCCTCTTCTCTGGCCACAAAAATGCGATAAAAGTGCAGCAAAACATCACATTACCACCATTCCTATTGGTTAACGTGTAATTTGGAGCGTTTAATCCTCAATTTGCCGTCAGCATATAATCTGTGACACATTCGGATGAATTGAAATTAAAAAGTTGCATTCTGGAGGGAGGCAACAACTAAGAGGAAATATCCGCACGTGGTTTTCTGTTTATTAAACTCCCTCACTTCTGGAATATTATTGGTTTAAGTCTTTCTCCTGTGATCTCACAAATTGGCATCACTTTAAAAATCGTATCTTTAGTTTTTCTCCTTTTTTTCCCCCCAAGTGAATGACAGTGTGTTCTTTATGTATTCGGTAAATATTTAGTAGCACAGGTGGATAAAACACGTCTGGCCTGTGGTCATCGGTGCCCTTTTCCCCTCTCAGTGCTGTAAGAATGGGTTTTAACCAAACCAAACCAGAGCAGGTCAAGGAGCCTTCACACTGAGAGAGAGAGAGAGAGAGAGATGTTGCTAAAATGAAGAGAATCAGGTTGGAGGTGTCAGCTCTTGGTTGTGGTCCTCCGCTGACTCATTGTATGAATGTCAGGCAGCAGGTATGAATAGGAGAGCTGCCGCACTGAGAATGCCATGTTTGATTTTTGCGATATAAGAAACAGAGCGACCCCACCGTGGTCGGCATTCATCTGCAGATGAATATGGATCTACCGTGTCTGTGAACCTCTCTCATAGGTACAGTAAAATGACAGTGTTCACACACATCTTGCCGTGCTTGTTTTTTGTTTAGCATGTGGGCGTCCATGAGGTAATTTATTCAGTTCATAGCAGCAAGTACTTTGGTTTCTTGTGTCAGATTTAACAGCGTGGAAGAAGCACTATTCATTCCTTAACTAAACCTGATAACCATATGATATAAAAAAATAGAATTAAAATTGTATTTAAATGATATAAACAGGAGCTTGATAACATAACCTGAGGAATAAAGGAATTTATTAATCATGCCTCGGTGTGTTCAGTTGGCTGGATTGACAGTTTTACCATCTACACTTTGTACTTCATGAAGTGGACCAGATGTTACAGTAAAGTGACCATGTGCAGCACATGCTTATGTCATGTTACACTTATGCATTATGTCATATGATGAGCAACATGGATCTTTTTGTCATCCAGGTAGCTAAATAATTTGGAATAATGATAATAGTTATGTAATAATAATAGTTTGAATGCTATGAAAAGTTACAAATGTGAACTGATATCAAACTTTTTTTTTAAAGCGGCCACGTAAACAAACACATTAAATTCAGATGTTGAAAATATGCATTTGGTTTTATTTCCTATCTATATTTCAATATTTGATTTTAATAAAGTATGTATATGATGTGTGTATAATATAGCAAAAATACAACCTTATTACAGACGTAATATATTTTTAGAACATGTTCAGAACATTTATCTGACAGCTGCTAAATTGTCTCAAACTGATACGAGCAGTAAAAGTTATTCAGTTATTGTTAAACCATGTGAGAAATGAAAATCTGTTAAATAGCATTGATTAAATTTTATTTTACCGTCATTCTGGCTTTTATTTAATGATCCCGAGAGTTGACGTGTGTAAAAAATCAACAGAGTGGTAATAAATTCATTGTGTGGTAAATTGGGCCTGGCCTTGTTTGTTGCCATTTAAAACCAGAAGAAACAAACAAGGTCATTTCTAGGTAATTACTGCGTGTTTAACATTTAGCCACATAATTACAAAGTCAATATACCAGATCGCATTTGTGAATTGTAAAATAAACTGCAGCTTAGTGTCTTACCGTACAGTAGATAGCCCCGGGGATACAAACAGTGCAGGATTAGACTGGACGGGACTGAAACTATCTCTGTGCTGTTGGGAGCCAGTTATTCCTTTTCTTTATCTTGAGCGCGTTGAAATTCTATATCAGTAACACATGTGCTCATGAATTTACTCAGGCATAATCTGTCTCCGTGTAACCCGACGATGTAAATAATAGAATCAATACTGTAGATGGTTTCTTTTTTGGCATCAGATCAGATTCAAGATGAATCACAAACACCCAGAACAGAACGGCAACGTATATTTCTCAAAGTGAACCAAACTGTGTGTCCAAGCTGGAAATTGGCACCACCGTCAATCTGTCAGTTCAGCCACTGTCAGCGCGGGGGAAGGGGCTGACAAGATAAAAATAGTGTGCGATCTGAACACAGCGTTGTCGGCAAACCATCAGAAACAGTCCCCAGAAGACCGAGTGATCAATGTTGTCAAGCATGATGCAGCACAGTTCAGTTTGTGCTCTCTGGATATGAGTCACATTCTTCCCGTGCACACTACAGTGCATGCACAATAGCAGTTTACTGTTTTCTACTGTGCCGTTGTCTGTTGCTTTGTGTTCAGCGTATCACAACAAATCCTACATGCATCCCTCTGAAACTCATTTGTACCTCGACACACAATCTCCACGTGGAGGCGATCCCAAAACCTCCTGCATTGTTCAAAGATGTAGTTACTCCAATAAAAAGAAACCGTGAAGGATGCAGTCGCAATCCAAACAAATATATCAGCGGGACCCTGTAATGAAAGCCATCCCTGTGTGGTGCCGCTCTAATGACAGGACGTATAGACTCGGTGTCACTCACTGTCATACCAGAGAAAATTAGAGCCAATTTGATGCTAATCTGGACCAGATTTTTTTTCCCTTTGGGGCCCGGCGGTATGTCCCAACATCCCAGGAAACTCCTGTAGGGCCGTCGACGTCACTTCATCATAATTGCCCGCTGTAGTGGAGCCTGTTTGATGACCAATTCCACCCCCAGTAAGAGCAAGTCATCCCTCCCCGCGTTAGTAAGGCAGCACTGCATGGAGCACGCACAAGGTGACGGGCCTCGGGTGGATCTGAGTTTGTCTTTTGCATAAGCACATTTCTCTTACAGGGGTGCAGTGAAGCTGGGGCAGGACGTGCAACTTGCTGATACAAACAGATACACGTGTAGGTGTTGCATCTATTGATAAGATAATATGTTATTTTCAGAGGAATAATTGCACACGCTGACTCACAGGCGGCCTATGTGTTTGTGTTTGCGGGCCGTCCCCCCTCTGCATCACCGGGCCCCTTCTGCTCTTTCAGTAGCAGAGTGACTGTGCATGTGTTATCTCTGTGTGCGTGAGTCTTCGAGATGTAAAAGTGGCATGGTTAACGGGCTTTAACGTCACTTCAGTGTACAGTCGCCGGCTCCGTGACTGTGAGCCGCGGGCCGTATCTGAGGGGGAGTGCAGGGGAGCTGAGAGCAAACTCCTCAATTATTGTGTCCACCGGCCAGTCAGGGTGTTGCCGGAGCCGCTCGGACAGAAATGAAAGTCTCTCAGAGTGACTGAGTGTGTTATGACAGTGTAATGAATAAAGCTTGTTTGTGTTTTGCGAAATTTAATGAGCTGTGAAACGTTATTTTCTCTCTGATCTCTCGCAAAGCCAACGAGGAAAATTCATTTAAACCCTAATGGGAAGCATGACAACGTTGCAATTGCGACCTTCATCAAAACACTGATCACGGAGCGTATTTTCACAACAAAGGGGGAAGAAGTGGCCCTCTGTCCGCGCTCTCCCCTCGACAATGGTTTGGCTTTTCCCCGATGGTATATTTCAAACGCACTGGCAAGGAGTCCATTTGTGCTCTTAAATGGTCATTACTTGGTCGTGATTAGATATTGCCAATCAGCGAGGGGAAAACAGAGAGTCCTCAAAGAAAGCCTTGGAAATAAGAGCCTACAGCTGAAATCCCAGGCATGTGTTTGTAATTGTCATTTATTGTCTTCGCCATGGGAAAGAGTAAGGCGCACTTCCAGTTCTGCTGCAGCCTGGGCACCGAGGGTACACTTTTGAATTACAATATGGTATTTATCTTTTCTTCTTACTGCTTGGCTACTCCGCCGTCACAATGTCATGAGTTGTACATGTGCTAAAAATATGAGGTTAGACATAAAAATATATATATATATATATATATATATATATATATATATATATATATATATATATATATATATATATATATATATATATATATATATATATTGTACTACAGTCACACAAATTGTGTTTCTTTAAGAGCAGGCACACATAAAAAAGTAAATGTTGTAAAATTACAATGATTTATACTGACATTAAAACAAGCTTTGTTTTATTGGATTGACGTTTGATCATCACAATGACACATATACACACTGGAGTACTTTTTTTCCTTAATGAAATACATGTTGTCGTTCTTATTAAATGTATATTATCATTATATAATATGTTTTTGAAAACGAAGGCCTCGCTTCACCCTCAGTACCGTCAGTGTAAAACCTCCCGTTTAAAATCCACTGGAATTTTCAATTAATACTTTATTATTCTGTCTGAAGTGTTATATTTTTGAGACAGCTTGGTAAGATGATTTATGAAATTTTTGTTTCCAGTTGGGACCTTCCTTTTAGACTTCTAGATCTTCTTTGCACATTGTATGTGTGCTGCATGCTGCGCATGTCTGTTTGCATTGATCATTATCCACACAAAGCCTTACGAGTTATCTCATGATCAGAAACACATTGTACAATTTCACATTAAGACAATTTCATCCTCGTACTTACTGAGGAATTCTGAAATGACAACAACAACTACAAAAAAGCTCTGAATTTACAAAACATTTTTGAATTTCTGGTTGTGTGTTTCCCCCGTTTGGTTTCAGTTCCTTACATAATTTTTTTAACTCGTGTATTATTGTCTCTGGTTTCCAGTGGTCATAATCTACTGCTCAAATAACTAAATACCATCTGAAGTAATAAAGACCAGGTCTATTTCACCGTGAATCATGTTTCTAAAAAGTAATTATATATTTGGACACCACAACAAAATAGTTAAGATTAAAAACACGTGTTCATGATATTTCGTTTTTTTTTTTTTTTTGCAAAGTCAAGCATCCCTAATGAGAACACTGAAAATTTAATTTTGGGATTTAAACATTACTTCAGTCAGCTTGAGCCAATGTCTCTGGTCCCCCTCTGAAAAACGTTCCGTTTTCACTCTCCGTCTGACAGTGGACGCTGAACAAGTGACTTCCCTGGGATCGGAGGGGGAGGATGAGGTGGGCCTGTGGAGCCTGGAGCCCCAGGACTGCCAGGAGAGCCTGGACAAGACGAGCCTGACGCCCAGCGAGGGGACGGAGGAGCCCGGCAGTCCCGCTCGCTCCGCGCGGCCACACAGCCTCAGCCCCGGCAGCAGGAACTACTGGTTGCAGGTGGAGCCGGAGGCCGAAGGCGCCGAGGACGCCATCCCCGCATCCGCCACCGACCGGGAAGGAGACCATGACACATTGAGGATGTACTGTGAGTTAGAAACTAAAGTGTTTTGTTCGGAAAAAAAACTGTGTGCATTTGTTTCTGAAGAATTTCGGACCCGGCCAAGAAAAGTATGCGTGTAAAGTGTAATGTATACTGTATGACACTACAGTAAGTGTAAACAAGTTTGCAGTATTTTTCTGATGCAAGACGGCGGCAGTCTCGTGACGCTTTTCTCAAAGTCCTCCAGATACACCTTCGTATCAGCTCCTTGCGAAACCATGCCTTCCCTGAAAGCTGTTTCTTCTCTACTGTGTTTCTTCTTTCTTTTTTTTTTCACTCTTCTCTTTGAAAAGGCAGCCTTCTGAAAGCATGACAAAAGAACTCATCCCACACAATGTCACAATATTTCCATGCATCAAAGAGGTGACGTTACGGTACTGAAATCAGCAATGTGCGACGTGAGGCTTTCCCTTTTATTTAGGGGAGATCAAAGGCTCGCGCGGCTTGCCTACTAACAATCACTTAGCTCCCTCGCCTCGTGTGATTTGGCCTCGCCTGATGAAGGCAAAGCTGAGTTTTTACAACGCGCAACCGCACAGGCTCTTCCCTGCGCCACATAAAAAAACAGCTCAAAATATGCCAACATCTGCAAACATTTGAAAAATCTTCCTCAAAGTCACTGTAAGCAAAGTTGACTGGCTTGAGATAGGAGACACCCTCTCGACTTCACATTGCCTACATCTGTGGCTTTCTCTCTCTCTCTCTATCTCTCTCTCTCTCTCTGTGCCTGTCACTGCACTCAAAAGGCACAAACGAGATAGAATTCTTCAAATCGGCCAACTGGATTTATTGTTTTAAGTAAACAATTTAGTTCCATTAGATTCAGTTGCACGTCGTCACTTTACAGTTTAGTTCCACTCTCACGACCATTTCGACACGCACACACGAAGGCCGAGAGCAAACCCTTTCTCAAGAGTTTCTTCTGTCGATGAAAACTGAGTGGCAGCGGTGGCTCGACGACACTGATGCACCCACAGACGTGAACACCGATCATCTTGTGAGAGGTTTAGCAGCTCAGGCTTTTCAATAACCCAAATATAGCAAAAGTCTCAAATCAATACAAGAATATAAACCCCATTTAACATATGAGAAAATAATCTAAAAGTTTTCCTAATATTTCTCTGTAAATATCTGTTTTTGCAAGTGAAAACCGCGACATATTTCAATTTTTCCGCTCCCCAGGTAAGAGCTCAGACTCCCAGAATGCCTTGGAGGACCTGGCTCACTATGAATTTCTGGCCCAGCTGAAGAAGGCCTCCACCTCCGCCAGTCTCTTGGACCGCCTGAGCCACAATGGCGCGGCAGCGGCATACCACCAGGGCAGCAGGCACGACGACCTGCCGCCTGCTATCTGGTCACCAGGAGCTCAGCACTGCTCACCTGAGGGAGCAGGTATGTTCATGAGGGAGCAGCTGAAATGATATTAAACAGAAAATTAACAAATCTGAAATTGGGCATTGTGTTGTTACGTCTAATAGACCATTCTGCTGTAGGAAATGGCAAATGGTGGAAAGCTTGTATAAAGATGTACACGCTACAAGATTGTACAAGATGTTTTTAATAAATGGAAATAGTTTACTGCTACTATATTTAAGGTAAATGTGAGTAAGAAAGGTTGGCGACCGGTCCAGGGGTTTTGCTCTACATCACATTCCATGCAAACTGGGATGGGCTCCAGCGCCCCTGCGGTTTAGAAAATGGATGGACGCAGTGTACGTAATGAATGCATGCAAATTTCCTCGGTGAATTCTAAATGGTCGCCTCTCTCTGGACTTCAGATGCGGAGAGGAACCAGCAAGTTTGTCCGTTCTGCCACAGGATGTATCAGCGAGGAGCCACTTTGAGGGAACACATCAAGTACTGTCAGGAGAGGGAGGGGGGCCACATGGTCTGTCCACTCTGTGGATACACTGCCCCCCATAGGGCGCAGATGGAGCAGCACCTGGCACTTCACAATCAGATGCAAGACAAGGTGAGATGAAGTGGCACAAACTTTCACATCTGCAATCATGGCAAAAAATTCACAGCGTAGTTGTATATTGTTTTATGTATTATATTAAGTAGTTATGACTCTAGACCCATTAACCATAGAAGAGACATTTGTACATTCCCCCATGTAATTCCCACCTAAATGTGTTCAAGTGAAAAACTGAAAATGACGCCCTGTCTTCCTAGAGTCCCATCACGCTGGATCAAGGCGTGGAGACCAGGAAGTTCAAATGTATGCAGTGTGGGAAAGCATTCAAGTACAAACATCACCTCAAAGAACATCTCCGCATCCACAGTGGTGAGACAAGAGAATCATGACAATTGCGGAATGATCACACCCTGGTAGAAATCACTTTCAGCTCTCGCTGCGTCCTTTGACCACCCATTTCTGTTTGTCTTTTATTCTTTAGGTGAGAAACCCTACGAGTGCTCCAACTGCAAAAAGCGTTTCTCTCACTCTGGCTCCTACAGCTCCCACTTGAGCAGCAAAAAGTGCCATAGTGGTGGAGGAAATGGAGGGGGAAATACAGGAGGAGCCAGCGGGGCATTTATTGGACATAGCCAAAGCCCCTACCACCCCTCATTTCTCCCATCTCCCTCTGCAGGCAGGGGGAGAAACAGTAATGACAAGGGTTCTCCTTTGTCTTCGCAGAACCAAGATAACTCCAGGTCTCTGGGCCGAGTACCAGAGGATCCTCATCAGCTTTTGCTGCACGACCCCAACCAAAACCCTGCAGCCTTCGCCAAAGCTTTGGATCTGGCTCGGCTGTGGGACCCCTCAGCAGAGCTGTCTCTGAGGGCCAGTCTCCTCAAGGGGACCACCATGCTGCCTTACCACTACTCTGGGTCCAAGTTTGAGCAGATGCTGCAGGAGATGCTTCACAGGGAGGTGAAGAAAGATGAGGAGATGGACAGAGGAGGTGACGCTGCAGCAGAGGAAGGGCGGGTGGCTCACAATGGTGGAGGGCCCGAGAGGAAAATGTCTCCTGAGAGAAGGAGAGAGTCAGGTGAAGGGGAGAGAGGTGTGCTTGGGGTGACGTGTCGCTGGTGCTCCCAGCTTTTCCCCAACGTGGCAGTGCTCCTGCAGCACGAGCGCTACCTCTGCAAGATGAACCGCGAGGCAGTGGAGGTGCTCGAGGGTCTTCGCAGCAAAGACCACTCCTCACCACCTCTGTTCTTCCCCAGATCATCGCTCCAACCAGAGAACAGCAAACCATGTGAACTCACCAATGGCCTCTCTGGAAACAACTCCCCATTGCACAAGCCCGGCTGGCACGCTGTGCCGCAGCAGCTTCTGATCGCGATGCACTCTCCCCCACAGCACCGCCATGACGCCCTGTCCTCACGTGCATATTGGTCCAGCCAGGAAAAGGGGAGCCCGAGCCAACCAATCAACAGTTCCCCAAATCTGTCATCCCCCAGAGCCCGGAGAAGAGTTCCTTCCTCAGGATTCAGCTCTCCCGTGTGCCTCGACCCCACCAACTGCCTTCCTGAGATCTCCTCGCCTCAGAACCGGACTGGCAGCCCCTGGTCGTCGCAGAACGAACCTCTGGACCTCTCCCTGCCCAAGCAGCTCTCCGACCAAGAAGGGAGGAACAAGGCTGTCAACGGCAGCTCAGCCAGAGGTGAGAAGAGAGAGCTTGGGACCCAGCAGCAGCTGAAGAGACTCATGTCCAACTTAAGTCCAACTTCACACCTACCCTTTCACCACCACCCGGTCTACAGCGGGGCCCGAGCTCCTTTGTTTCCAGGGTCCTTGTACAATGGCTTTTCAATCATCAACCAGTCCGGTTTGGGGTACTCAGGACATGATGCCATCACACCGATTCCATTCAGCCAGCCAGCTAATAGCGCTGGGTTTCTCTCTCCTATGGCTTACATGATGGAGGCAGATGCAGAGGCCACGCTGAAAAAGATCCACCAGGAGAGACAAGCTATCATGGTGAGTAAGGGCTTCTCATTAGGCTTTAAACTAAGTGTGTTGTAAATACTGGAGCCTCAAGATTAGGCGCATACACCAAGTACATACACAATTTGCAGTCATGAATTTCACGTGTTCTTTACAGGGTGAGGTGTTAAGCCGCGGAGCTCTGGACTACCTCTCTCTAATGGATGAGAGCCTGGAGGGAGAGGGCGGGCCCGGGAGGAAGAGGCTGAAGAAGACGGACGAGGGGATGTACGCCTGTGACATTTGCGAAAAAACCTTCCAGAAGAGCAGCTCTCTGCTACGACACAAATATGAGCACACAGGTCTGAAAAAAAGCACCTGAATCATCTACTTTATTGACTACCATCATATTCGTTAGAAACGCTCAAAGGGAAAAGTTTGACATTTTGGGTTATACGCTTGATTAGTTGCTGGTAGTTAGACGACAAGATCAGTACAAATCGTAGATGTAAGTTGTCCATTATTTGCAAAGTGGCTGTTGGCCTGGGACCAACAATTTGTATGAGGTTCCTGGTGACAACAACTGCCTGTGTCCCTGCTCGGCAGGGTTTGGGACCAGGCTGACTGTTTCCCCTTGTTTCCTTTCTTTAAGCTAAGCCATCCATCTGCTTGGTGTTACCATATAGAAAATATTTCCCAAAGCAAAAATAAAATAATGAATAAATATAAACACATGCCTTTCAAGAGAATTGAGTTCAATTAAAGTTTTGATCATAGGATCCTAGAAGTAACTTCTCCGTCTTCATTACAGGCAAACGTCCTCATGAGTGCAAGATCTGCAACAAGGCCTTCAAGCACAAGCACCACCTGATCGAGCACAGCCGGCTGCACTCCGGAGAGAAACCCTACCAATGTGACAAATGCGGCAAGCGGTTCTCTCACTCCGGCTCGTACTCCCAGCACATGAACCACCGCTACGCTTACTGCAGCAAGGACCAGGATCCAGACCAAGACCACGAGGAGATGCCTTTCACCCCGGGGGCGGGCAACATCGTTCTCTCGGGTCGGCTGGCGGACGAGACCCCGCTGTCTGCGGAGGACACTCAAACCCCACACTCTTTCCTCAGCGATTCCAGTCTGGACGGAGCCCCAGAGGGACTCAAAGGGGAAGAGGAAGATAAAGAGGCAGGAGTTAGTGACGGCCATTTGGAAGAGGCACATGGGAGTCTGTCAGGGGAGCAGTTGGAAGGTCACCCGGTCCAAGATTCACCTCCGAGGGAGCATGGAGATCAAAAAGAGAGAAACAACTGCGACGTTGGAAACCATACTGACAGTGCAGACAGCCACATGTGGGACCGCGGCTCCGAGGACCAGAGTGGAGACTTGGACAAATATGAACTAAGCCTGGATATAACAGATTTACCCAGAATAAAAACTTAGGGTGACTTTAACAAGCCAATACAATGCATATACTGTACAGTATATATAAAAGACTTGATAATTCTTTTTTTTATCTATCATATATATATAATAGCTCCACCGATTTTCTTTTTAATTGTATAACATGAAAATGCACAAAAACTGCCAAAGCATAAAATGCCTTAAAGTGGATCAAGCCATACAACCAAAATATATGTGACAATACAAATTATAGTATTTTATCATGCAAAATAGATTTGATGTACCTGCAGTGTTCTTATTTTGTTTGTTTGTTTTAAATACATTTTGGTTTTTTTATACTTAAATCTTTATAATAAAAAAAAATTCCATAATGTTTTTGCCAGGACAGCTACAATGTTTGGGTTGATTTTCTGAGGTCATGCCACATTTTTATACGCTTGCTGCTGCTGACTGCTTTGGTATTTTTTTTTTTTTTTTTTTTTTCATTGTTTAAAAATTTCGCCTGTTCACATGTAGATACACACCAGTGATCGGGGTCCTGTGTGATTGACTGCCGGACAGAGGGACATCTATTACTAAGGTTACGGCCTCAAGATTAAGCACGTACATTAGGTACATAAGAAACTCATAGATTATCCCAAATCACATAGTAAAGAATTACTGCTAAAAAAGGAGAAGATAGATTTAAAATGACAACCCATGCAATTTCACAAACCATATTGGTCATTACTGTCATGTTTTCTTTCCAGGATGTGGTGTTAAGCCGCAGAGCTCTACAGACCCATCAACAGAATCACCTGTGGCCTTGTTAGAATGTTTACTCCTCGTAATAAGCCAAAGGAATTTTTTTGGGGGGGGGAATATCCTGTGGTATATTTTGCCACACGTCTTTACCTCTATTTTAAGAATTAGCAATAACCGTTTTCGACTAAAACGCCCGTGCAGCTTTTGCTTTGTCCCAAAACCAGCGAGTGCGTGAGTAAACAGTATACAGTAGAAAGTGATCGTAGCCAGGACTTTTGCCATTAATGCTGTGAAATCACAAGGTACAACCAACTCATCTCTTCAGGGTAACTCTGCTGCTCAGTGGCTTTAATTAATCAGCAATTTACTTAGTATTTAGAGCGAGCGGTAAGAACAGGAAGAAACTGGGGGGCATGTTGATTATTTATTTTTTAAACAAGCAAAAAAAAAAGGTGGACTGCACCATATTTAATTGTGTGGAACAGTCATCTCGCACTGTCTCACCGTTTGTCCAATAATCACTCGGCGCTGCTTTTTTTCATTTGATGCCAAAAGGTCTCGTCATGTGCTACAGCCTTTTTTCACACTTGTGGAACAATGAGGTGTCACACTGTTCAGGCAGTCTGTTGAGATGTGGCGAGAGGGTCAAGACTCAGGACACGTACATCTTCTTTTTCTTCTTTTTGTACTTCCTCCTTCTGACTGCAGTGTAGTCAACGTGCCTCAGATGTGCTCAGTCCGACAAAGCCTTGGTACGACAAGATAAGATGGTGGTGCATGAGGTGTGACTAAGTGTGTGTGTTCGTGGGAGTGTGTGTGTGTGTGTGTGTGTGTGTTTATCACCAAAGATATGCATATGTGACACGCCAACTGCCATCCTACTCTTGCGTAGTTCCTCACCTGTTATTTCTGTGTCCCAGAAAAAAACAAACATTTACTTTCACTGCACACATTTTAATGTAAAGCAGTAGTTTTCTTTTTTTCTACCGCCACAAATGCAACTTTTGTATTAACGTTTTATATATATATTTTTTGCATGTTTGTGGATGTTTGTAATAAAATTGTACATATTTTACACCGTGTATCATGTTATTGATGTTAAGAGTTTGTTAGAACGGACATAAAGGTCTCGCGAATTATACAACATGCTGGATAAAGATTTGATTATAAATATTTAAAGCTCAATTTCTTTATATGGCAATAAATCAATACATTTGTTGACTTGTATAAGAATTAGAATGAGCCTTAAATTATCCTCTCAGCAAAGATGTCACTCAAATTTGACCGAATGCCACGATTTCTTTGACTGTTCAGTGCAAAAACACAGACATTTGACACAATACGACATTTGGGGCAGAAGCTCAGCTGTGGCCTGGGCCTTTTCAGTTTCCCATCACAGTGAACGGTTCCCATCACCGCTCATCATCGATTTGCATGATGATTCATCAGAGGTGGCTGCTTTTGATGCGTGTGGCTGGGGCATTCTGGGGTTGAGCAGCTCTGCTGATATTGGATACACAGAGCTTTAGGTTAACGGCAGGTTGAGTAAACAATGGGCTAACCGTAATGTTAACAGAAAGGCACGCCGTGACGCAGGTCAGATACCTCCGCTTTGCCAACATTTAGTCGACTGCAGCACCGACAACTGGTGTTGTTATGACATATTTGTCTCGGCCTCGACCCATGAGTAAGATGACATTTAATGGAGAACTGGCTTTGACTTAGTCAGACAGCAGCATCAGCGTCACTTGCAGCAAGTCGTCTGATGAGCTGCTGATTATGTTTTAAGTTTCGATTCACAGCAACAACAGTGTCACAGAGCAAACAGGCCTCGGGGTGAACGATGCAGAGCCCGGAGACGGGTCGAACAAATCATTTGAACATGAATACTGGGTTTGATTGTGAACCATCACGGCTTCCCCGAGTACACAGGCAGCGCTGTGGCTGAGCCTGAGATTCCATGGCAGGGTAATTTATGCATGTTCAACATTTTAATGATATTATCTTATCATGTATCAGTATCTAATGCACATGCAGTTGTTGCATTGAACTGAATTTTACTCTACAACATGTACATGTACAGGTAGCTCAAAATATTAATGACCCTTGTTTGTGTCCAAAAGCTGTTCAAACAAGTACCATAACGGTTGTCTCTCTTTCTGAATATTCACATTCACTAAATTAAAGCTGCTGCTCAATCTAATTACTGTAATTTAAACTCTCGTGATTGAAAAGTGATTCATTTAACTTTGGAGAGTGAAGATTAGACTAGTTTAGAGACTTACTTGGGTGGAAAGATGATGACATCACACAACTTTCTTATTCTTTTATTTCTGCAAATTTTAATAAATACTTCAATACTGAAAAAACATTTTCTTTCAGTGTTGCAGCAAACAGGAGCAACCTGGTTTTGAGATAACGTTGACCTAATGACTTCATCAGTCCATGTGTCAAAACTCTCTAGTTGGTGGCAAATGTATCCAAAAGTTTGCAGCGCCTCTGCTTTCCTTGACACGATCAGGGACATACATGCACACATTTGTATTTAGTATTGTTTTAAAATTTATCAACAAGCGATGACAGTGCCACTATTTTATCACATTAATAAGTCAAAGAAAAAAGCAATTAAAGACAAAAAAAAGTAAGGAAAGGGGTAATCAGAGCTGCACTTGAAGTGAGAGTTTGACTTTCACTGCCAACACGCCGCTGATTAGAAGGGAGGGGTGTTTGATTGCATCTCTTACGGACTGATTCTAATTTTTGGAAGTGATTAGCACCATCACACCAAAGTGAAATAAACCACATCACAGAGCTCGAGTCTAAAGCGGTCGTTTTCCGCTGGATCTTTATTGATGGAATATTCCTTCAGTTTCAGAGTTTGTAGAAGGAACAAAACATACAGTCAAACCAAAGTTGAGTGAAATGTTGAATTAATTAATTAATGTTTTCACCCCGCTATACTTTTCGTTGCATAATACATTGAATATAAACATTCAATCTGATATGAGGAGGCTCTGGGAGACAAAGAGAGAATCACAGAAACTGCACCAATGGCTGAGGGATAAATGTATAAATTAGGTAATTGTGATGACCATCTAAACACGAGCACTTGGATCAAATAAACAAGTGCGGTTGTCTATTTAAGTAGAGAATCTCGACCTTGGATATGCACACATACACCCACACCCACACACACACACGCGCACACACACACACAAACACACGCACACACATGACTTGAAAGAATACAAGCATAAAAATGAATAAATACATCTAATAAAACTTTGCAAAATCTACGAGACGCCCCCCACCCATGTGCCTCTTTTCTGCTCTTTCTTGTCTCTTGCCAAACCCACAGTCAATATAAAATTACCAAAGCCACAGAGTGAGAGAGAGTGAGAAGGTTTTGGGGAAAATCCACATTTTTTAAACATATGCATTTCCAGTTCCTCTTTTGTTCTGTTATTAAAAGCAGCATTTGCACCAATCACAGGGGAGGCCTCCGACCGCCGAGCCTCCGAGACACCCACATACCTCCACACACTATATCTCTCATGCAACCCATCGCTTGGTACAGTACAAACAACCTGACAGACGCACACATGCCAAATATAACAAAGTAGATTGAATCATTTTGTTCAGATTTTCTTCTGTTTTTATTGCAGGAGAGTTGACAATCAGGTCCAAGTAACATTTTAACAGCACAAGGCTCTTCTCAATGCAAATGTATCCATTTGAATTTGGCTAATATATTATGTTTAGGTTACATACTGTATGCAAAGTGCTACAAGTCGACAAACACACTATGTCACATATTTACAACTTCACATTTTCAACCTAATCTGAGAAGTTTGCACTGATAAAAATAGAAGACAGGTCTCAAATTGTACAACGTTGGGAAACTCTGAGGGTACAAATACAACAGAGAACTATTTGGTACAAAGGGACATTTGCTGCCCTGTTGGCACAAAGTTGCCCCATTGCTGATGATCTTTGAAGAGTTCTCTCAAATGAACCTGCAAACTCTTCTTCTCAACACGGTATAACTTGAGTGGAGATGCAATCCTTTACATGGCCAGCTTTCCCTCTGCTTGTTTGCATAATTTACAGTGTACCTGCAGGTGGCATCTGTCTAACCTGCCTGCAAGAGGTTTGCAGCTGTTTTCACAGTGAAATGGTTCTGCTTTCAGTGCTATGTTAAAAAGCATTCTTCCTCACAATCTTTGACAATCAACAGATCAATACAAAGCTAGCTGAACAGGCTGGAGGAGATATATCACTTTTATAGCTTTTTATTCATCATGATCAAGTCTGAACCATTACGGGTAAGTGAGGCGTCAGTTCACACAGCGAAGAACACCGGGGCTGGGCTCCACATTTGCAGTCAAAGGCACAAGTATTGCAGCTAAACTTCGCTTGTTTTACTATTATTGTTTTCACATGGCTTTATATGGAGGCCAGATGTCATGATTAGCAGCTTTCTGTCCTGGTTCTTTTTACCCCATAATTATCTTTTGATGTGAAATCCATTTTACACCATATGAGTAACAGGCAAAAAGGCCAAACGCTGCACTACTTGCGCTTTCGTCTGATCTGGAGGAGCCTTTTGAACCCCCCCAATCCAGTCCGAAAGGATCAAGGGGGGCCTCTTGTTCCAAAGATGTGGTCAAACTCGCTGAGGATGAGCTCCACCGCCTGGTTCTGGTAAACCATATTCACCGCCATGTTGCCGTTGTCCCTCTCTGGACGCATGAGCGTCGGCCCAAACACAATGCCAATGTTCTGTGTGGTCATTCTGTTGATATCTGAATGTTCCAAAACTCTGCAGGGAAATAGGAGAGAAGAAGTTTTAAACCTAAAACATCAACAAACACTACTGCACGGATTGCCGTGAGATATTGCACGGAAATTTAATGTCGACAGGAAATGAATCCTAAGGACTTTCGTGATCCCCTGAAAGATCCACGAGGAGCCACCGGGATGACAACATTTGTGGTTTTGAATGAAATATCTCGAAAGAAATTAGAGGGACTGGCTTAAAATAAAATAAACACTTGTGATCCTCCAGTGAGCGCCATCAAGGCCACATTCACACAAACACATTTTCATTTTAACACAGCATCTGAAAATGTTTTGAAAAATGAAAAACCGTCTCTCTCCAGATAGGGATTTTAGCTCCGTATCAGAAGTAACCTCCGTCCATACTAAGACACCTGAAAACGATATCACATGACCTTGTGCATGACCAGTGTAAACAGGAAGCAGATTGTCTGTATGCAGTTGGTTGCTTAGTTTCTTTTTTCAGACGCCCAAAGTGCAGCTTGATCTCAATCCTCGTTCTTCTAGCCATCCTTACTTTCTGATGTGAGGGGCATCTCAGGTAAAGTGCATTCTTGGTTTGAATGCTATCTCACTGAGCGTTCTCTCAATGTGACATGGCGAAGACAAATGTCCATTTCCGACAGGGTTGCCCCAAAGCTCGTACACCACTTTCCTTGGGTCCAATTCTCAGCGTGCATGGCTTCTCATAACACTAACGCTGCAGACGATAACCCTCACCCTTACCCAACTATCCCTGTCATTCCTGTCTGAAGACCCCATGGCCTCAGCGTGGAACTCGGCTCGCCTGTCAGACATATCCACATGGATGAATTTTAAGTGGATGAAAGAAACCTCTCTCTTATCCCTCACCCCTACCAAAGGTGTGAAAAGCCTGGGTATCATGAAGACCTCTCCTGAAGACCAATCAGCTCTTACTTGATTTAGTAGTCCACCCAAATCTAGGTAAAAAACATGGGTCATCTCTCGTCTGAACCACTGCAATGCCCTTCTGGCAGGTCTCCCTTCATGCACAGTTCTCACAGTTGGTCCAGTGTGCTACTGCTATGATCTTTGTTCAGCCAACAAAGGCACAGTTCACTAAGGTTACCCAGAAAACCAAGTCACTAATGCCCGTCTGCACCTGCACCCGTCTACTTGAACTCATTACAAGCTTATGCCCCCTCTCAACCGCTGCACTGCTCCAAGGAACATTATCTGGCAGTGCCATCCTTGCACACAAGGAAATCTCAGTCCAGACTGTTCCTGTTTATGGTTCCTCGATGGCGGAGCTACCAATTTTGTTTCCGAGGAGGGGCGACCCTCCCGATCCCGGTCTCCTACTCTACTAAAGTTTTGATGTTGTCCCTCTCTTGTATGTTGCTGTGGATAAAAATGTCTGGCAAAGGAGCAAATGTAAATGTAAACTTGTGTGATCCAGCATCGGGTCAAAGTTCAAATTTGTTCAAGGGCACACACCTACAAAACTGATGATATTTCCATCAGTCTCAGATTTCTACTTTGTTTTTACTGCTACTAAGCAAAAAAGCTGGTAAACATTATCATATTCGCATGTTAGGATGCTGATATTAGCATTTAGCTCAAAGCACCGTTGTGCCTAAGTTAAGCCTCACAGGGCTGCAAGTGAGGCTCTTTTTTTGTGTTAATCACTGTGTTCGCAGGCGTATACAGTCGATGTTAACACACGGTTTTATTCCAGTGGTCAACATGTGACATCTTTGTAAGTCTTAAGGGCAGCAACTAAAAGAGTCTGGCATGGACGTCTTGTTTTTGCATGCATGTTCATGCCCTTGTGCATTTTACAACGTAGATATATGCACGTAAGTGTCCACCGCCTGTATCGACCTATGTTGGTGTTTTTGAGCGTGTGTGTGTGATCTGGGGGGACTCAGGAATGGGTTAAAGCCACATGAGGCATGAGGCATTCTTCTAAAAATGCCATTCCCACCAAGCCACAGAAGCAGCCAGCAATTGCTCAAAACTTCCACATTAAAAAGAGAGGAGGAAAAAAGACAGAGAGAGGGAGAGGGGGAAGAGAAAAAAAAAAAGGGGCGAGCGAGGGAGAGGGCGAGGAGAGAGAAAAGAGAGAGGTTCCAGTGGTGGCGGCGGCGGTGTTGGTATGCCTTCCAGCAGACGAACCACAAGGCTCCCATGGGACCTTCGAGGCAAGGAAGGGAGCGGAGGGAAGGCACAGGGAGGAGGAGGAGGAGGAGGAGGAGGATGGAGAAAAGGGAGAAAGGGATGGAAAGACGAGGAAGACAGGGAGGAAGAGGAAGGCGAGAATGAAAGGAAAGGGAAGAGGACATGAGAGGACGTACGGAAACAATGGCAGCAAGTCAGCAAGAGAGGAGGCGACAGAGGTGATTGAGCCAGGGGTAATAAATGGCAAACAGAACGAGGAGGGGGGGAGCGAGGAATGACAGCGGAGAGAGAAAATGAGAGAAAGACACAGAGTTGACAAATTCAAGGGGCCCACCACACCCTGGCACAAACATCAGCCTCAGAACACGAACACTCACCCCTGGAGTGGAAGGAAAAACCATAAGCGGTAAAAAACACACATTTTATGTACTGTAAAAGGAACTGGCAAGCAGCACATTGTGCACCATTCATCTTCCTCCAGCCTTTTCATCTTCACACGGACCCAAACTTAACAACAGTGAGATCCTGGTGCAGCGCTAGCGTGCCCTGAGAGACAAAGGATCCCTGACAGAAAATTTGCTGGGAACAACAAGGGGAACTACACCATCTTGTGGTCAATTCAAAAAGGAAAAAAGTCACAAGCGAGAGATCTGATTTCCTACAGGGGCATCTGGTTCATTCTCTCATGCTGAAACGTGCCAAGAAATGCCACTGACACCGAACAGGACCACATGGAAACAAGCCGAGATGAAGACAGACAAGACAGCAGCTATTTACCGCACATGGTTTCAATCCCGCCCTCTCACCGTTTGAGATGGCGGCACATGAACAGCAGCGTATCGTGGTTCGGGGGAGGCATGTTAAGCACCAGACACTTCAAACGATCCACTTTGTCCATGTAGTCTGACATCTCTGCAACACAGAGCGAGAGCCATGTCAGATGTGTTATCTTTTGCATTATATCGTATTACTTTATTGGCACGCAACGCCTGATTTACATCCATTAACTGATATCACATGTACTAGTATTAGCTGCCACTATCTTATGTGATACAGCAGCTTGCAATCATCAACGATCACCACTGTGGTTTGGTTAACAGTGAACTGCCGATCACACTCGGTGCTCACACTGTGTCCCATGGGTTGATAAGAAACGGGGGCGTTCGTGCCACAAAGTACATTTACATTTTCATAATTTGCAGGTTTTCTTATTGAATGAGATCTATTTTTTGAATGCCAGCTTATCCACCATTTTGGGATAAGTAAAAGATATTGCGATAAAACACAGAGGTTTATGCAAATTAGTGGGAGCACTTAGATAGAGTAAAAGTTTGGAGATCATCCATCATTTTCTTCATGTCAACAAATCCCATGAAACGATAAGAAGTGTGTTCAGTGAATTGCTCCAAATTAAAAGCAGTGTGTGTAAGCCTGATTGGATTTAAATTCAAAACACATTCATTGTTTAAAAAAACCCAAACCAAAACACACAATTGCGCCGCCATGGATGACATGTTCCTCTGTTACTATCAACCTCGATTTAAAGATTAAATGCGTCTTTAATAAAGACATTTATTGACCTTGGGGGTTCAAGGACATAATACATGATTACATGACACATTACTTGTCCATGTCCAGATCAGGATGTGATGGTGTAAAGCTGCAGTTGGGTACAAAGACCTCACATCAATACATGGATGAATATTTACTGGGTACATAATCCTAACCATCAAGACATGTTTGACCTAACTCGCGTTGTACTGTATATTCAAATGCTTATGTCCTATACTAAGACAGAACTGCCATAACTGAGCAACCCTGAAGACACAGACTGTTTTATATGGGTGTTTACTTCCTCCTCCATACATTCTGTGTGTCCTGTCTCAGAGCCTCCACGGTAACTTTGGTTGCTATGGTCACTGCTGATAGGAATTGACCAGATGTGTCTTCACAGCCATACTACAGGTTGAAACAGATTTAGGGTTAAACAGTAAATTAAATGCGACTGATCTGTTACTGCGCTGAATGTACATAAAAGATCATTCATGAAAGAAAATAGACAACGAAAGAAAGTTCCTCCAAACTGCTGAGCTGTAGTTTACTATGAGTCAATCCCTTCTTGTTGCTGTAAATACTCACTGAGGTCCCCAATGTGTATTATTCCCCCGCTTAAAAGAGTCACCAAAAATGCACTTCTTACATCTGAGCATTTACTATACAGTGTCTAACCTTTTAAGGAAATCACTGAAACTTTGTGAAAAAGAAATCAAAACCACTACATTATTTGTGGCACATTTGCGAGATTTTTTAAAAGGTTCATGTCTTTAGAAGGCAGGGTAGAGACGTCGTAAAATACTGAAAAACAAACACATTGTTGGTTTTGCTATTCTCACGGGATTTGTTGACAGTAAAAAATATACGTATAAATAGAGTAACTCCGGCCTTATCATTTAATGGTGTCAACATGTTTTTACAGTATGAGAGCTATATGAGAACGTGCATCTATGAATATGTGAACATCTGTACTTTAATTCTTTTTTTTTTTCCGGGGAGAAAACCATCACTTTGTTCTAATTCAATACCGCTCAATAAATTCCAGTTGTGTCAGTGTGTTATTATTCTCCTCTCGCCTCGGAATTCACATATATTTCCCCTCGGGAAGCATCATTTCCTTTTACAGTGTTCATATCTTTCACAATATATATGTGTATGTGTACAGTTGTGTATAGTTGGGGGGAAAAAGTGCTGTAGATAAACTGTATTCTCTATTCATTTCACTGCAGCTTGCCTGTGTGAAAACACCAAAGTGAACACTCAAACCAAGGCCGCCAAGGTTTTGACTCATTAAGACCTCAGCAGTGTTGGGACTATTCAGAATAGTCCTGGTGGCCTCGATGTTTGAGATGGAGATCGTGTAAATAAAATAAAATTGAAAATTGTCCTATAAAAATGTCTCACTTCACGTTTAAAGTTGATTGTTTGTTGCTAATCGGTTTTAATTTCATACAAACTCTGTAATTCTGCCTCACACGTCGCACTGATCAAATCAGCGCCATTGATTGATGCTCAAACGCTGCATTAAGGGGGGAGGGTGTAAAGAAAACTGAAGCGTGACTGGGTCTGAAACTGGTCACTCACTGACTGTCTCCACGATGTCTGTGAAGAAGCCGAAGGGGACCAGAGGCTCGGGCAGCTCCCGGAAGAAAAGTTTCAAAGCTCCCGTGATGACATGGATGTCCTGCCACTCGCTCGCGTCCAAATTCAGCTTCTCCTCTGAGGGACAGGGGGAGCGGGGGAGGAGGGGCCGAGGATGAGGGGAGCGGTGGGAGAAAAGGGGAGTTACAGTCACGGCATCGTTTAGTGAAGGAACAAAAATGGGCCAGAGTGAGAATTCATGTCAGTGCTGAGGCGGACCATGAAGGCTTGTAGCTGCAGGAGGGAGATAGAGACGGTCTGTGAAAGCAAGAGCAGACAGAGGCACAGACCAACTCCAAATCACACATACAAAGCACACACATGTTGAAAGGAATAAAGCACACTTTAAAAAAGAAAATATAAAAGCCAGTCCTGACCAGTGCTTCTCAAATCGGGTCATAAGAAAATCAAGAGCTTTAATTTCACCTCGGTGTCAATGAGTTCAATATTCGAACGGAAGCACTCTCGAGCATCTTACGGTGAGAAACATTAGTCAGTGGGACGTTGTGTGGGATTAGTGCACTTCAGCGCAGGCAAGCGGCCCGTTCCCCATTCCGTCCACTTGATGGCAACCGTGGACCGCGTGGGAACCCTCCGAACAACCTGCTCCGTGTTATTACATCAGAAAACTTGAAGCAGAAGAGCCTGAGGGACACACGTACATTAAGCAAACGGCAGCTCAACCGTCAAACTTTCGCCGCCGAGCGCACGCCGTCGCCACAGCTCAGCTCGGCGTGCCGGTCTGTGGGTGGGCGGTGGGGTTGTTTTTTTTTTTGGACGGAGACGTTCACATTATGCAAACACTTAATGCACAAAAACAAGCAGGCCGGCTAACGCATGAAAGGGACTGTTCTCCACGTCCGTCTGAATCTACCTTGTACCAACTCCAGTGGGAACATGTAACGGCCGTCAGTAGTCACTGCTCGCTCTGCAAAAAAACAGTTACTCAGTCAGCTTCTCCCCACCGTTCACTTGAATCAAAAGGATGCCGCGCACTGGGAGTGAGACATTTACAGACTACAAGCCGGTATATGCAGTGAGTGTGTGTTGGAGAAAAAAAAGGTGTGTGTGTGTGTGTGAAATTTCTGATATGTAATCCATCATTATATATAATCTGAATGAATAAAACAGCATCGGGGAGAGATTCGTCTTCGTATGAAGATTTCTCCACCTGCTTCCAGAAATATCAACATTATACATCATCAACATACTGTTCAGTTGCAAAATTTCTGATATGTAATCCATCATTATATATAATCTGAATGAATAAAACAGCATCGGGGAGAGATTCGTCTTCGTATGAAGATTTCTCCACCTGCTTCCAGAAATATCAACATTATACATCATCAACATACTGTTCAGTTGCAACCCTCCGCTTCTCCCTTCTCATCCTCACCGTGGTTCACCAAGAAGCGCAGTTTCTGAATCACCGCCAGGTTTCCTGAGACTCTGTAGATACCATCAGTGTCCAGTCCTGCGACGTAAGACATTAGGGTGTAAGTATACCTCACACAGAGACACACACACACAGACGCACACACACGCACACGCACACACACACACGCACACACACACACACACACACACACACACACACACGCACACACACACACATCTACTATATTTGTTTGAGTTGAGTTTCTGCTTTTTCCACATTGACTGAAAATGTCAGAACTTGTAGAACAATATGACTTTGTGAAACCTCCATTGACTTAATATCCTATCTGATTGCTTTCTGTTTAAATGCACAGCTTCTGTCTGACATGGTATGTACCATGCTACAAAACATAGAGCCTTGAGCTTATTGGCTGATGTTTTTTGAATATTATTATTGGTTGGTTATCAATTCCATGCTGTACTTGTCCAACACGTTTCCATTGGTCAGGTCAAGTAAATGTTAACTGTATTTGTCTGAAAGGCTGAAAACAAGTCGACAGAAAAATGCATCTGCAACAATTTTTGCAATCGATTGATTTACTGTTTAAGAGACAGTCTGAGCAAAAACAACAAAAACTGGATCAGCGATCCAAACACAATTATTTGATGGTTTTCTTCATCGAAAGTTTTTTGAGCGCTGGTTGGACTAAATTTCACAATTTTCTGACATGTTACACACTAGAAATTATGAATTAATCAAGGAAATAACTGCCAGGTTAATTGATAAGTAAAATAACTGTGAGCTTATCTGTATAACACGAGGCTCCCTTTATCAGACTGAATTCTGATAAGACAAAATCAGAAAACCTTTGACAGGACACAAAGGGGGGAGAAACTGCAAAAAGAGAAAAAAAATCTCTTCTCCGAGACAGAGATACTTGTTAGTATTGAATTAATAAAGTTTGCTGAAGAACTTCTACCTTGTTCCTTTTCTAACTCAGTAATTCTATGCTGTTGCTACGAGAACACTCAAAAATAATTCCTCTTTCTATTTTTGAGGATGCAGTAACGCTGCTTGGTTGTGAACGTTTTTTTAATCTGACACGACCTTGAACGTAGAATGTCTGAGCGGTTGCAGATAAACCAAGTTTATAAAGCTCTTAAAACACAACCAAAAGAATGCGAGTTACAAATGTATTTGCAGTCCGGTTTCTAAACAGTTTCCATACGACTACATTTTCTCTCATTTCATTTTAAATCCGCCTCTGGCAGGCAAGTGTCATAAAACCTCTTAATTTGTGCATTTGAGTCAACGTCCTTTCTGGCAGTTAAAAAAAAACTCTTTCTCTGTAAATTTCCCATTTGATGATTTACGCCACAAAGCTGAACAATAGGTGCAGAGATGCTGTCAAGTGACGGATGCTCAACGCACGAATGAGGTTATTATCCCTCATGTGTACGCTTTAATTTGCGAATCACAGGATTTGGCGGTCTGCAGTGACTGTACCTTTCCTCTCCACAGCCTCAGTACAGAGTCGGACGAAGCGAGGGACGGTGCTCTTCTCTCGCTCGCAGAGCATATCCAGGCGGCAGCCAAACACCTGATCTGGAGAGCGTTGACAGACGAACACATACGCACTTTTTATGTTACTCTTTGGAAATGTTTCTATTTCCTTCTCAGATAGCATAACATGATGTAAGAGCAACACGCTTGGGTTGATCTTGTGCTAAATCTAAAGTTCACTAAGGGAGAAAACCTATATGCATTGCACTCTGCTCCCAGCAGAGACGTAGGCTCACAGTCGATGATGCAACACAACCCATCTACTGTATATAATACAGGGTGGGACAAATCAAATGCATGGCACGTATATGGCACACATGAATGATCATGTGACCTTATCTCTGATAAGGGCAGTAATGAACTTTGTAGTGAGGAAAATATCACAAAAAATAAAGTAGTCAGTGAGCTCACTGCAATTAATTGAACTTCATTTATCCAACCATATTTTTCACACTAAACGTGCTTTTGTTCGAGTGATTAATTCGCACGTAATGAATTTTTTCAATATCCCGTCAATGCAACCTTTCTCATCAGCGACAGTATTGCCGCTTTTGGTTTTTTTTAGGAAACCAAAGACAATTTTTTCCAAAGTTTTGCTTCCCGACATGTAGAAATCGAACCAATCACAATGCGTGTTGTTGACAACGTCACAAGCACCTGTACATTTTTAACCGGGTTAAGATGCGAAGGTCACAGAATATGATTCATGCCATTTTCCCACCCACTCACGCAACAGTTCAGTGACCTCTCCTGACCTGCATCCATGGCGTATTTGTCACCTTCTGAAAATGATGACCGACTGAACATGAACATAGGGTTCACTTCCAATGACCCATGGGGAAAATAAACATGAGAAGTCCAAGGATTGTTTCAGCTCGTGCATTACAGCTGTCATCAAGATGTGAAAGATGTGTTCAGGTGTAATATGAATAAAAGGATACACATGAATTCAAATAAGAGTGAAAACTTCAAAAACATTATCTCACCTTTAATGAGGCCTTTTTCCTGCAAAGCCTGCAGAGGAGGTCTCTTCAGGATCAGCTTCTTCAGCCGGGTCTTCACTCTTTTCCTCTCTGTGTTTTCCAGGTTGGATGACGAGCGGGGGACTGCGGAGGGAGCAAAGGAGAAGGTGGAGGAGATGGAAGAGAAGGAGGAAGAAGAGGAGGAGGAGGTCAGTGCGGGGCGTTCGGCCGCGGGGCTGGAGAGCAGATGAGACGGGATGGTGGTGAGGATGAAAAGTGGCAGGGCCGGGCGACGGCGGAGGTGAGACAGGACTGACGGGGGGATTATTTGCCACGGGGGCCTGCTGAATATGTACGTGGGCTGAATGGAGGAGAGGATGGAGGAGAGGACGGAGGGATGTAAGAAGCCTGTATGGAAGTTCGAAGAAAAATGAAAATGATGACGATGGAGTGGGAGGCTGTTGTACACTGGAGTTCGAGGGCAGGGGGACGGTTCTGAGCGGTGATTGTGTGAAGGGGGGACGTCCGAATGGATGTGGTGAGGACTTACGTGTCGTTCTCCTATCATCCTCATCTCCACTGTGGTCCAGCATCTCCACGCTGCCGGCTCTCCTCAGAGAGTACAGGAGGACGTTGTCCAGTGGGTTCTCACGGTCCTGGAAGGCCAAGGCGAAGAGTGGAACTGTGTTAGTTCCATTACATATAAACATTACACCAACCGTTATGACATTTATCCACAGGCTGTGACCCCGATTACAACTGACGCTTGTCTGACTGTTACTTTTTAACTAGTTACACCAATGAAAATACGTTAATCCAAAGAAAACCATTTTAGCCACTATCAGAGACGTGGTAAAAAAAGAAAAAGTACAACTTTTGTCCGTCTCACCAGTCTGTCGATGACGTTCTGGATGGTGTTGTACCACTCTTTGATCAGAGAGTCAGTCTCTGACTGCAGCAGGAACTCATTTCCTGTCACTGTCCTCAGCTGGAATATAAACATTTACAGATCTGGTTAATGCATGACAAACTTTCCGCAAAGCTAGTAAGTATATACTTTTCACACTTCAGTGGAATTTTGTATTCATTTTTTTGTACAGCGCTGACACTTCTTTGTGTCACATTTCAGTAGAAACATGTATTTTTACTGCTTCCTCTATCTCATGTGGCTCATTGATGGGTGAGCGGGTGAAAAATGGCTTCCCCCTTCACATTTTATGTTTTGTTATCTACCCCATCTATGTTCTCCCTTCACGTCATTTCACAGCACAAATTAGAATAAAATTGGAGGTGTCCCTGAGGTCTGAGCACCTTGACATTTGTAATAGGTAATGATTTGTTGAATTCAAGAGTTAAAGTTGAAGAATGGGAGTGAATCTTGAGCTCACGCGCTTGTCTAAGATTCTTTTTTGTTTGTTTGTTTGTTATTTCCCCACCTTGAAGACGTTTTTCTTGCTGGACAGCTGATTGGCCCAGTGCAGCTGTGCACCTCTTAAATCCACACTGCTCTCAGGGCGACTGTTTCCTGGTTTCTGTTATTGATCAACAGAAAAGAAATAAATATGTGTCACATTTTCTCGACATTCAGTTTGCTGAGTTGCTTGGTATATGTTTCTAAAAAGTGGAGTTTTTATTTTTCAGTCATTATCTTTTGGTCAGAAAAAAATGTTTTTTGAAGTGACTCACACCGACCGTTAGCGGAGGATTTGGCAATCAGGAAATTATAGGCCTCACGCAATCATTTCCCAACCAGTCGTTTGAAAAAAATACACAGCGTTTCTCTGCGATCTTACCCAGCTGGAAGGTGTCTGTGATTTAGGATCTTTGAAGAAAACCAGACTGTTCCCGACCAACACTACCCAGGACGGACTCCAGTTTTTCCTGCAACCCAACAAACACATGGAAGTTGCTCAGTCAGTATTTGGCGCAGCTGTACATTCAAATAAACAGGTGAAATCGAATTTGCGAGAAGCCCCTTAACTCCTCACCTGAGTTTCCGGCCTCCCTCTGCAATCTTCGTCTTGTTCAAGAGGCCGGCTTTCTCCAACTCCTGAGAAGAAGAGAAGCACACAAATATTCACTCTATAATAATGAGAGAATGTCAGGACATGTTCAAATGTTAACAGTAAAGTACAGCAGAGGGCTTTTCCTCTGCGTAATATACTGCATCCTGAGCGAGCCCATTTAACTTGACTGTTGCATCATTCAAAAAAATTGCGGGAGGGGAGCTGCTCCAAAATCTCCCACTGCGGTATGGCCCCGTTTAAGGGTGCAAGAGAACAGAATGAATACAAACTATGAAGTTACACGTGTTGAGTACAGTATATAAAGACAGTAACAAATCTGTCTTTCCATCTGTTACATCTGTCTGTTACATCAAAACATACACATGTTCAGGTATTTTAAGTCATGAAGTAAAAGGCAGAGTTGTCTCACCGGCGTGCAGCCTTCGCCGTCTGGCGAGCTCTCAGGAGATGGAGGCTCCACCACGATGTTGGTCACGTTGCAGGAGTAATCTCTGCACTGCTGGACCAGCTGAAACACAGGATGTGAGCATCGTCAGCCGTGTTCATTTGTCTGTGTTCCACGTACAAGTGCAGTGGTTTGCCTCCGTTCCATGTTTATCTGCATGTCCCCGTCGCTCCGTGAACACGGTTTGTGAGCTTTTGTGTATATGTGCTCTGCAGGCGAGTACCTTGCCATTCTCAGGCAGGATCATAGATTGGGAGTGGCTGAGCTGCTGCTTGACATCATGCATGGAGGAAGAGTTATGGCACCGGGCATCTGCACTGCTGAACGCCCTCATGCTCAGGGTGTCAGAGGAGGCTGCACGCTGCATGCTCTTTGCAGGGGTTCAAAGGCCAGGGTCATATGTTTGAGGGGGTCAGAGGTGGAACAGATAAGAAGGGAGAGGGCAGTCGCTGATTTATTAGAGGGAAACAGAGAAAAATACAACATACGACCCAAGGTATTTTTACATTTATAGATTGTGTGCAAATCCTGTGAGAGCTGATATGACATTTTTTTTGAAGATATATATTTCTTTGCTTTGGACTTTCTTGCTTATAGCACAAGTGTAATTCCCTAAACAATTGAAATTACAAAAAAGCAACAGTAAGGAACAGCAGAAAGCTCAGAGTCTTTAAAAAATTCTGCAATCCTTCCCTGAATTCTTCTGAGAGCTTCTCACCTCAGTTTGCTTTGCAGTCTAAATACAATTCAAGCAAACAAGTGTACAAAGCCTGTAACATTAGAAAGTAAGATATTAATTCTTCAATTTGCACATAATATTGATTTATGATCTGCACTATGCAAAAAAGTATTGACACATCTTTGGACTTTTACTCTCATCGTTTAATTTGCGGCAGTCAACATCAAGAGGTGTCTTATCTACATCTGCTCTCCGTTCTCTCAGGAGTCCTCAGACAGTGATGTTAATTAAACTTCCAGTATCTTATACAATTTCTCTTCAAGGAAGAACAATGCAACAGTGCTGCATTACAACATAGTTTTTTTTTTGGAGTGAACTGAAGCATTCTGGCGCTCTGAGAAACACTGATGACTTAAAGCATCAGTGCCTATTATGAGAACTCCGAGCAGATGGAGACAAACTGTAGTTTCCTGGAAAAGTTCAACTTGTTTTGCTTCATGTCACAGGAAAGATTGAGAGACAGATTGTCAGAGACCCAATGGTGCATGCATGCAAATCTGAAACGCTACATGCAAAATATATATGCCAACAGTCCCACGCACGTGGTTGCATGATTACACTCAAATGCACGTATCCACACAACTTTTGCAGCCACAGCCATAATAAAGTACCTTTCTGAATCCCTGTAACCTAGTTTCAACAATCAGACTAAATATCCCTCCTAATGTTTGCCATCTCCTCATGCAAGGCGGATTAGCACTGCGAGCCAAATCTGCTCCTTTGCTAAGATGAGGCCTTTAAAGGGGCTTTAAACCAAGCGCACCCACACCCCACTGTGATGCAACATGTTGCAGTAAGAACTGCTTGGATAACAGCCTTTCTTTTATACACCATGAGTTGCTATTTCGCCTCCTTAATATACATAAATGCTGATCTCCGAGAATCTAAAGAGCATAGCTGGCAGTACAGGAACGCATTCTGCAGTAATACAGTGGAAATGCAGTTTTTGCAAATCTAATGGCTCAAGTTCATTGATTGTCATGAGGAAAATACCCTCCATCAGAAGCCCTTTAAGCACTGACGAAACACTTAGGATTACCCTCTCAGTCAGTCATGCAAACAACAGAGTTGATATCTAAAAGATTCTTTTAAAAGAGGAATGAGCATCTATAGACATTTGTGTAGAGACAAAGATTCTCGTGGTAGATACTAATGCAAGCATAACATGAAGAAGCATTTTCTCCATTGCAGTGACAAATTCAAGGTGGCAATAAAGGCCAGCAGTGTTCGAGGGCGTCCCGTTATTGTTAGGAGAAGGCATCCTGCTGGTATAGGGTTTTATGTTTTACATTAGCCTTTGACTGTTGTTTTATTTATCTTTTTTAAAGGTGAGAGTCAAGGTGAAATGCATTAGATGCCCTCTGGCAGTGAAAGAGCGCAGAAGGTAGAGAAGCGTTTCACCTGTTTCATCTGCCAGCCACAGTCTGTTGTCCTCTGGTGGCTCCCGAAGACGAAATCAGGTGACAGCTAGAGAGAGAAAGAGAGAAATGAAGATACATGCAGGAAGACAAACACAGGAAACACAGAAGAGTTACTTTACTACGTAACTTCTGTCTACTCCACATGGCAAAGAAGATCTAGGTATGTTTTACTTCGGGGCTTTTCTGACAGTTTTGTCTGAGCAACATTTCTGCTGCAATAAGTCTGAACCGGTGTGGCAGCAATTTGGCCAAATCACACACCCAGATGAAAAATCAGGATGGTGGATTCAGTTTGACAATGAAAGACACCCAAAGACACCCAAAGACACACACACACACACACACACACACACACACACACACACACACACACACACACACACACACACACACACACACACACACACACACACACACACACACACACACACACACACACACACACACACACACACACACACACACACACTCAACTCAGGTTTCTGAGAGGCCGTTGCTGCCGTTGCTCAGTAAGACCGAAACGTTCACTGCACAGTATTCATTTTGACTCCAGCAATGTGATTTTTAGTTGTCGAACTGGGCCACACATCACATACGCCCACATAAACACAGTCATATCAGCTTTTTGTGAGAACGACAGAGTCAGCACCAACACGTCTGACAAAGAAAATCCTCCATATAAATGAACCCCGTATTAGCACGGCACAAATCCAACACCCAAAAATGAAATAAAATCACAATTGCATAAATGATATTGTGGAGAAAACTGAAACAAACTTACAGCATAGGTACTCATTCTGACTAATCACCCTGTTACACAGTCGAGGCCAACTCTCGTCTGAGCTCTTCTGTCGAGTCCTCAACTGTCTTGTCGTCTCACGTCATGGCACCTTTTTCAACTGAGTGTCAAAATGTATAAACCGCCCATCTCTCCCTGCTGTCGCAGCCTGTGTCTACTTCCCCATTCAAGAGGGAAGCTGGCCTTATCAGCTCGCACAATGAGTCTCATGCACAGCAGCTCAACCAGGAAGGTGTGATTTTTCTTTTCTTTTTTCTTTTTTTTTTACATGACCACATTAACCACAGTCCAACAGGTTTTGTTCGTACGTTGTGTAGGCAAAGACAGCAGAGGAGGAGGAATGTCAATGCCTCATGTCCAATCATTTCAAGTTAATTAAATACGATGAACAATAATTTTTAAGCAAATTTTATGCTGTGAGATAATTATACTAGCAGGCTGGAAAAAACATTTTTTTGTGGGGGGGGGCTTATTTGTGTTTAGGCGAAAAAGAAATTGATAAGATGCTTCTTCAGTGTATTTATTGTCACAATAACCAAATAAAGTACCAGCTACGACAGGAGGCATCTCCAACTACTTCATTTTTAACACCTGAACACATGCAAGCTGCAATTGATAGCATGTGAAAACTAGTGAGGGGATGAAGCAGAGATGGTGAAATAGATGGATAAAGGTGAATTATAAATAATGGAAATCAGGCTTCTTCCCCCTGCAAACTTTCGATTCACACTGAAGGAAGGAGTCAACATGATAAGGATGACATTTATTCAAAATAAAATATTAAAATCAAGAGTAGAGAACACCGTGTGCTGGTTTGAACACCTGGTCCACAAACATGTGGCACGTAGTATGCATTATATATATCGTTGGTGTGTTCCAACGTATAAAAACTGACACATATAGGTCAATAGAATGCACCTCAAACCGACTTGATGGGGTATCACTGCTTTGATCATCTGGGTATGATTTTGATGGGCAACATTACATTTGAAACACTGACGCAACATTGAGGCAACGCAACCTTGAGATGCAAAATGCTTATCCCCAACAATCTGGATCACGCCGCTTGTGTCACCTTATCTCGTCGATGTCGTCAGTGAATTAGTGGACGGGGTCGATTTGAGTCAGTCACGGCTGTAACGTAAGTTCCCCAAACCTGTACGTCTGAAACAACACATGTACTTCCTCAGCGGATACGGACACAGTTGTAAAATCAAATTTACCAAAAAAAAAAGGGGGGAAACTAATGATAGAGTGGAACTTTTTATTATACTACAGCATCCGCGAGGTCAGGGAGGTGATGAGGAGTTTCAGTGAGTGGTTTGAATTTGGCAATGTTTTATAATGATATGGGTTTCTCCCTGTGTGCAGCTCTAACGGCTTCTGCTCATCTGCATCAGATCAAGGGGCATTGCCTTGTTATTCCCTTCAGGGATTAGCCAAACAAAATCATTTGAGAGGAGGCGCGTGTCAGAGGAGGGTTCATAAATAAATTAATAAATGAGGCAGTGGGTTGGTCAGTCAACGGTGTGACAATGATGATGTGTGAATGGAGGTACCCTCCTTTTTCCCTTTGGCCACGCTCAGCATTTGTCTCTGCTTCAAGCGCAGTGTCCGGTCGGGACACTTTTGTGCAGTCTGGGCGACCAAAGCCGACAACAGATTCATATGTCGGGAGATGGTCAGATGGGTGTGTGTTTTTGTCTCACTGCTGTCTGCTCTGTATTGTCTGTTTTTACACATACCAGAGGCGCAGCTGTTTGCACATGTTACATAAGAATTATTGTTTACTTAATAAAAAAATAGAACAATGTTAAAAAAATTAAAAACCAACAACACAAACGTAATCACTGTCTCGACTATCAGTTTTATCATAAGCATTTTTTCCACCACTCAATGAGTTTAACCTTCCTTGTGACAAGGATCACTGAATAAAAGCTAAAGTGAATGAGCAGATTAAATTCATATTATATACCATATGAAACATACAGCCTGAATTTTCCCCACCTCTGTACAGTAGCCTTACCCTGTGCACGGTTCCATTGCCAGCGTCAGGGAACGGCAGTGACAGGTGGCTGGTTTCCCTGGGTAATGTCTGAGGTTGAACTGTGTTGCTCTGCCAGAGACACAGACAGAAAGTCTTTGACTCCTTTTAGCTCAAATTATACTGTAAATACAGAAATACCAACAACTTCACGTATATAATTAATCACCGAAAATCTTTAAACACACACTTCTTTGACAGAATCAACACAATGACTCTCACATTTTGTCTCTCACACTGTAAGGTATTCTTTATTTGGTCCGTTTTCCATATCTTATATTAGGAGCCCTCGTAATTCCAGAATTTAAAACAGTCTGTGTCAGTCTCCCGAGCCACCTCCAAACCCTTTGTAATATTTAAGCTCTTGCAATGTTCAGTGTGACACTATGTCAAAGTGAGGAAAGAAATTGTCACAAACATTGAGTCTCCCCACGTGCTTTAGACTTGAGCCTCCACCTGTCCTATGATCAGTGTGTGTGCAACCTTCTCCGCCTCACCTCATGTGTAAGGCAAGGAAAAAACATATGAGGCGGGTGGATTTTCATTTCCAAGTTTCATAAAGTTATCAGGCTGAAAATGTCCCTTTTAGTGCTGACACACTCGAACTACGTGGGCCTGTAAATTAGTATTCTGTTTCATGCTGCACGCTGACCCTTTTCTTTCTTCTCCTTTGAGAAAATACACTTTCATCCAGCTCTTAATATGCCCACCTTTTAAATTGTATGGTAATTTCAGTGAAATGGGTGTTGTACCTGGTTGGCGGGACCACGAGCCCTGCGAGGGGGTTTCCAGGACCTCTCCTTGGTGATGGTGTTGACGTAGTAGAGTCTACCTGTAGCTGGGTCTGAGTACTGCTCCCACAGGTCCTTGACCTGAAGAGGCTTTTGACCTGGAGCAGGACAGGGTGGGTCCGGCTGCAGGAGATGTTTCTCTGGCTTCATGCTTTCGGTGTAGAGAGGAGAGTCTTGCCAGGACAGTTGTGCCACATAGGACTCTGTTGGGACCTTGTAGACAGACAGAGCAACGGGGAGGGGGGGAAAAAGACATGACTGTAAAAAAAAACAAATATAAAGTTTAACTTTTAAAAAGGTCCTAATCATTTCTTGAAAAGAGCTTGGCCCTGTCGTTTTAGGATATCTTAAATATTTAAAAGAGTAAATAGTGCATTTGCTGGGGATGTTTTACAGCAACAGATAAAAACACGTTTGGTGCATTAGTGAGTATTTATGGCACCAGGATGGCGTCTGTGGGATTGTCTCAATATAAACCCCGGTGACCATTACATTTCACCGTGTCAGTGTCACCCACGACAACAATGGAGGTTTGAGAGGGAACGAGCTATATGACTTGAAAAGAATATTGTTGGTTTTGTGTTTGGGAAATTGTTGATTCAGTGCTGTGGGATTAGAATTCACTGAATTTCACCAGAGCTATCTTAATGACCTGGAGAGGATGTATGTGAGCATTGTGCAGTTTGTGCATTAGTGTTGGAACTTACGTATGCTCATGTTATCGGGCCTCTGTTTATGCAACCTTTTCAGTATTATTTTTTCAAATATTATCCAAGGCTCTAAAATAGCTCTTTAATTCATAGTATGAATAAGCTTGACTGTGCTACAACATGTGAACAAAAATGTGTGTGTTCATAAAAGCGCAGAGTGGGTCCTGCAAGCAGAAGATAGCAGTGCTTTGAAGAGAAAACATCCCTCCACTGTGCAAAGAAAGAGACAGAAACCACAAAGAGATACAAATAAAATCCACCGCCTCTTACTGAAGAATAACCCATCAGACTTTGGATTAAGAAGGAGCTTATAGTAATGCATGTGCTCGCCCAGCTAGAGAGGACTAAAGCAAGAGGTAAAAGAGAGGAAATCTGCCAATCCAATGAAATTAATTGAAAGGATATGTATTGAAGATCGTCCATCCACGGAACACGGCTGCCTAAACCATAATTCACTAACTGATTGACTGGCTCTCTGGTTGATCCCTGTTACATAACCCATGACACACGACACACACAGTCATTTCAGACAGTGCCTGCAGGGGACATGTGTGCGTATGGATGTAATGAATGTAACGTATGGATGTACATGAGCATGTGTGTGGATGTGCTTGTGTGTGTGCTGCTTTACGGATGCACGATATCGTGTAAATGGGTGAGAGACACGCAAAAGGTTGTGACCACAGTTTACTCCAGGGGGCAGCACTGAGTCATCAGCCCACCTGAACTGTCCTGTCCCACTGCTTCCTTCTGTTCACCTCAGTGAACCCAAAAACCAGGTGTTTCTCAGCAGTGTCAAACAGGCCTGCGCTTTAACAACATGCTATGCAAAACACGTTTACATCATTTAAAAAATGATTACTCTGGACAGATGACAGACAACAAAGCACTTCTATAAAAGATGGGGGGAAATTACACAAAGACATGTAGCTCTTTGTTTAAAATCTAGTTAAAGATTAATGAAAAGAGTGTGTGTGTGTGTGTGTGTGTGTGTGTGTGTGTACATGTTTCCATGGACATAGGTTGCAGAAGTGTGTACAGTGTCATCGGACATTTCTTTGGTTTGTTCCTGAGAATAAAGAAGTTGACTTTTGGATCTTTTTTTTTGTGTTTTTCCATAAACGTTCTCTGGAACTATTGTTGTTCTTCTTCATCCTCATCATCATCTTTTTCTTCTGTCATGTCCTGTATTCTCATCAGCGCCCTATTGTGCAATACAGAGCAGCTTGTGCAATACAGAGCAGCTTTATTTACAGACCAGTGATGAGAACAGGCCAGTGCTGTATCAATGTAGATAAACCGTACAGTAATATTTTGTTTGGTCCAATAAATGAACATATTTTAATGTGTGGTCCCTGTGGTTGAACAAAGAGGGACAGAAGAGAGTGAGAGGAAACTGCGGCATGTGCGAATGTGTGACTGTTTGAAAGGTTTGATTTCCGTGGGGGGAGGTGACTGAACAGAGAAGATGCTGCAGGTGTGGTGTCTGTGTGTAAGTACATCCATAGCTTGTACATTCATTTTCTATACTGGGTCGTATTTGGCTACAGGAACACAATGATTTGTTTCAACATGACTATGTCTGTGTGCATAAAGTAAGGTTCACAAAGGCGCCTGGTGTGCAGGGAAAAGACTGATCTGCACAGAGCCCTGACTTCAACAGGCAACACCCTTGGGGATGGACTTGACTGTGAACCAGGCCTCATTGCAAGTGGTCGACCCTTGATGCTCTTGTGGCTGAACGGGAGCAAATCCCGGCAGACAGGTTCCAAGATCTTGTGGCGAATCCTCCCTGAAGAGTGGAGGCTATTGTAGCAGCATAGTAAATGGACTGTGGAACACTTCAAGTTCGAATGTTCAAAGAGTATTCAGGTGTTCATTATATACTTTTTGGCCCTGAAGTGCACTAACAGTGAGGGCAAGAAAAGAAATCCATGTCCATACATGTTTGACTCAACCTGGAACATTTATAGAGATAGAATTAAAATTTTGACATTGAAAATTAATCTTGGAAATCAAATTCTGGACCCTTAACACAATGACATTCAATAGAATTTCATGATCAGTGTGGCAGCAATTTAGAAAGTCCCACACCGTGCTAATATACCTGCACCTCCTGGCCAAGTCTGTTTTCCTCACATTATTGTTATTAAGATTTAACTTAATGTAGGATCAATTGTTTGTTGAGGAATTTCTTTTACCTAATTTTACACATTCCTAACTTATCCGGCCCTACTGTGTACTGTGTCTTTTGTGTTGAGAAGCCTACAAAAACACACCATAACAGAAAAAGTGTTGGCTGAGAAAGAGAGTGTGTTTTCTGGATAAAAAATGTGGAGTTATGACCTGAATGCGCCTGAAATAATCCTGCTCACTGGTTTTTAAAGCTTGAACATGGAAGATCCTCAGAAAGAGAGAGGGAGAGAGAGAGAGAGAGAGAGAGAGAGAGGGACAGATACAGACAGAGACAGACAGAAAAGGAGAGAGGCGGATAAAGCCCACTGTCGTTTCCACTGAGATCACCGCTATGCACAGTTCCGCAGTAGCATAACCCCATTTAGAGAGACAGTTTGGAGACTCAGCTGTGGGAGCTTCCCTGAGTTGACAGGCAGATAACTCTGAGTGTTCCTCTCACCGACGGGGCCTTGTGTAATCCCCTCTGATGTAATACAGGGACGCTCTGACGTCACGACAATGTGAACTTGATTGCTTGCTCTAGGAGGATTATTGAGGTCAAGTACAGACGTAAATTGAATATAACCTATGCTGCCTGGAAGTCCGTCGTCTGGTGGGATCCAAAAAAAGAAACATGACGTGTGACTTACGACCTTTCTTTAAAAAAAAAATAAAACAACAAGTCAGTCTTCTACAAAATAAACAGCTATGATTGTTTAGGACACAACTTGTATCCAGTACAGCAGTTGTAAGTTAGACATGAAAGATATTTGCATATTCATATATGCTGGAATTTTGACGAGAGAGGAGGCGCATATGCCATTTTAGGAATTTCGAACCAGTGTGATTTAATGCTTTTAAAAGAAAGACTATATCACACACATGCATTGTATTTCTATCGAACGTGCCCGTGTTTCCGGCCCTGTCACAGGGCTGGTAAAAAACCACCATATGTTACAGTATGACCTGTAAATCCATCAGATTACAGGGAAATTAATCTGACGAGTCCCCACACACCAGCTGCAGATGTGGTCTAGCTCCCATTCATTTTCTCATTAGAAACTGCTGGCTATGAAAATATCCATCCCCGACAAAAACAGTGGTCGTAGGTTGGACGACTCAGTCGTTTGTCTCTCTTCTACTGTCAAATATTCTGTGTCTTCCGTTTGAGAAAGGCATCATTTTCATTGGGCTAAAACTATTTCATACCATGGGAAAAATTATGACAATTTGACCAAGACGTGCAAGCCTCTGAAAGCGTTCTAAGAATTCAAGCAAAAGGAAACGCAAAATATAGCTGTCAGGAAATTACAATGGGCAAAAACATGACAGAAGTTCCCTGGTTGACAAATACCAGACTTTCCCTTAAAGTCGCATTCGGGCTCTGCAGTGTGAAGCAGATATTTGATTTAACTTCTGTGTGACGTTTGCGGGTTTCACCTCTTCCTACCTGCAGATGGTTGGTCTTGCCGGACGCCCCCACCATGTCCCACTGGCTACAGGATTTCTTGCGGATCCTGTGGTGGACGCGACTGCTGAAGCCGCCGCCCACCTCGTCGTACGGGTTCTCCGTCAGGTTTTCAGGCAGGTTGCTGGAACTCTGGCTCCGCGTAATCATGGGGACCACCCTGGGGTTCGGCGGTGCTGTTTGGGGAGTGGAGGCTGCCGGCGACCCAGGGACCATGAGGTGGCCTGACAGGGAGGTGGGAGAGTTGGGTGTAAAGGAGAATCCAGAGAGGGGCGCCCCTCCGCCTGTGATGCTGGTTTTGTTGTCCAGCCCCCGGAAGGCACTATTGGAGTTGAGGTTTTCCATGGAGCGGCAAATGTGTTTGTTCACTGTAGGAGTGAGAATAAAAACTGTTGATTCTACACGGATCAATTATGAACCAATTTTCTCAAGAGAGACATCAATCCACAAATCTGTTACAATAAACAGTCATTGCAAATGACAAACTCACGCCAGATGTTTTCTCACACTCTCTCTCTCTTCCTCTTACACTTTACCTTGATGCCGTTCATTAGAGCTGGGCCCTGTTGGGCTGGGAGAGAGTGACACCCGTGGCAATATCCTGAGGTTGGAGCTCAGCGAGGCAGACATAACCAGGCGCTGTGGCGACGGTATGGGTGCAATAGGCACCTCTGTCACATATGTAGCAGGTACATACAATGGCTTTGTTTTACTAGCTGCCCCAATCCTTCGCACCTGTCAAAGAACACAGAGATTTCCGAAATGCTTTCCGCTGTTTTCTCTCTCAAAAATCTCAGTTTGACACATAGGCGAGGCGCAACAGCTGAGGGCTGACGCCAGTGTGCCAAATGTCTGCCACCACAGTTCACGTGACTCTAAAAGAAGCAATGGGGAGACCCACAACTTCTCTTTTGAAAGACAAAGTTAATATATTTTCCCCGCAACGCTTAATGTGTGTTTAAGTGTATTTAGTGTCACTTCCTCTAGTGTGTATTTTTGGAGGCAATTTGATGATATGTACCATGAGATGACAGAAAGGTACTGTCACTGAAACCTCAACTTTATTTGCATCAGTGCAATAGCCAAACTCATACAACATTAGATATCACCACCTGGTTATTTAATCTGTAAGTAATTTCTCAATTTATTTGTTCGGCCACAGATTTGTGGCTGAAAAAAGACCCCAACAAATGTGCTGTTTACTGTATTGAGAGATAGACTAATGTAGTTTGGGTTTTCGATTCTCGTTTGAATTTGTTGAAAAATACACAAATACAGAATATTATCAGCCTTAATCCTTTAATCCGAACAATAAATAATGTTGCAGATGGAATGAAACAGTGTTGCAGATGCTGACACGAGAGAAACAGAAGATGAACCGTTTTCTCACCTGCCACCAATCGGCATTGGTCTTCTTCAGAAGAATAAACCGTTCGCCCTCCCTAATGCAGACCTGGCGGCCATCGGCACCGCGGTAGTTGTAGTCGTACTGGGCCTCGAGGACCACTGTACCGCTGGGGACCCCACACACTGTCATCCCCCTGGTGGTCACCACAGGGGCAGCGGAAGACGGCTGATGCCCCACAGAGCGGCGCCAAGTGCCCGACAGCATGGCTCACAACGCAGTCCCCGTTCAGCAGGCTTCACTGGCGGCGTGCTGATGTGTGATGCTCGAGACGCTGGTCGGGTTCGCACAGGACAGGTGAGACTGGGGCCAGGCCGGAGCCATGCTCTGAAACAAGCACAGAGGAAAGAGAGAGAGAGAGAGAGAGAGATTACTGAAGCTGTCGGAGAACAATGAAACAAGTCACCTGGCTCTGTACAGGTGCAAAGGAGAACATGGATCATTTTCGTGCTAAAAATGGAAGTCTGGATTAATGTGGGGGGAAAGTCACTGACCTGTATGGCAACAATCGATACGTTTTTCTCGCCGCCTTTCCCTTCGCATAAAATTCCTCTCTCTAGGGAAACTGATTACAGTGGTTTCAGTTCCCTCAAGTGCGGGGATGTTTCACTTCTTCGGTTTTATATAATTGTTCACTGGACATCTCTGGGTTTTGGATTGCTGCTCGTTTACTTTGACATTATTTCACTATGTTCTGACTCAAAAAAACACAATAATCAAAAGAATAGTCCTACGTTTTTGGGAATGATGAGCAAATTATATATCATCATCGTAACTGAAATTTAATTCCCTGCCAACTGACTAATAAAATAGGCAGCTAATCGTTTTAGCACTAGACAGAAGTAGTTAACTGCTACTGCCAATATCTGTAAATGTATAAAATGAACGCTGTCACTTGCAATCATGTTATTCTATTTTTATTATTAATAGTAATATTGACAGACATGGATGAGGATGAAATGTCGCTGCGGTGATTTGCGAAGCACCACAGTAAACCACGTATCTGTTGCCCTTTCATCCTGGTCAAACTAGGAGACACGTGGGTAAATAAGTCATGCGTTCGGAGGCTGTAAGTGCAGTATAACCAAAATAGCATCCGTCTCCATCTCTCCACCTGAGCCTGCATCCGCAAGCTAGAGCCCTGCCCTACCCAGCCCAGACCCGCTTACATAAGAGAGCATAACTTTCTGCCAGACACACAGTGCATACACCCACCCACTTACGCACAAGCTCACACAGAATTGAGGAACATCCCTCAGGAGCCTAGCAACAGCCAGCGTCAGTCACACTTATCTCCGTCTGGGCGACAAAAGAAGAGGCAGCAAACGAGGGAGATCTCAGAGAATTCTCCATAAAAATGCATGTCAATACTGAGGCAGGAAAAACAGAGAGACAGAAAGGAATTAGCTACAGGACAAGTCAGGGGAAAGAAGGGAAGTCTGAATGCCTGGAGCATACCAAACAGTCCAAAAGCAGCATATAGTGAGGACTGGATAAGAAAATAAGAAGAAATAGTGAGCATGAGCAGCAGCAGAGCAATGGATGAAGCTGGATGAAGCTTTGAGCCGTGCAACGGCAATGGAAGCGAGGGGCCGGGTGAGCTGGCTGAACCTCGATAATCCCACTGTTATTAGAGCAAAGGAGTGAATCCGTGACCCCACGGCCGCAGATAATTACAGTAAAACCCCCTCGGTAGCAGCATATGGTGATACAGAGGGTGCTCTGAATTGAGACGGGTTGTGTTTTTATTTCTTATGGATTCCAACTCTTCCTTTGTATGCAGCCAAATGTTTTGTTCTGCTTTAGGGCCACTGACACATGCAAGTTGGTTTTCTCCTTTGACAAGTGAGCCTGATGAAACATACAAAATGTGTTACTAGCTCTTACACTTGCACGGTTCATCCACACTGGTCGTTTTGCTTATTTTTGGATTATTAGAGTTCTCCATTGGAAAACATCTGTGCAGCTGTGCGGGGCCTTTACAATGAAGATCAAGAATTTGCTTAAACCCCTGGAAACTCATCTCCGTTCCTCAAAATTACATATTAAGTTTTTTTTTTTGGGGGGGGGGGGGGGGGGTTTCATTAAAAAAACAAACAACCTTCATGGCCTTACTTGACTTGGAGTTAACTGTAAACTTTTACCTCATTTGGAAATAGTCTAAATGAGCTCTTCCCCTGTCCCCACCCATCAAACAAACATACCTCTGTTCTGATCTGATGGCAGATCTGAGGAAGGAGAGCAAATTGTACAGGGTTGCCTTCAAATTATAATTTTTTTTATGCGCAACATCCCCACTCGCTGTCTTCACCTGCAAATGAATTCATTGTGACATGAAATGACGTGACATAGTTTGGGAGTTTCGTTTAAAGCTGTGGTGCTATAAGATGTCCACCTGCGCAAACAGGAATAGAACGGAATATGCTGAAACTGCACTTTCATTTAATCCTGAACAGAGTTTCATGTCACCAGATCTTACCTTGAATCATCTAAAAGTTAAAGGGCACTGTACAGAGTTCATATCAATTCTGTGAACTGCAGTTGGTCTCAGGAGGGACAGAGGCGAGAGGCAGAGGAACAAGGCGAGAGGAGCAAACAGGAAACTGCAGAGACATATCAAGGTTCAACCACAGTTTGGGTCATATCCTCTTGATCTTGACATTTGTTTTTCCGACGTGAGACGTCTTTAGTAGTTCAGTTACAGCATGTAACATATAATAGTCAGTATTGTCTGGTTTGCCACAACAGCACCTCAGACAAGCGATGGTGACGAGGATGATGATGATGACTACAGCATCTGTGAGTAACTATATTTCCTACCAAGCTGAGCCTTGAAGCATAAAAGTATTTTTGGGGCTGAACAACTTAACTGCATGGCTTCAGTGATTGATTAAATATTGCAATGCCTATTCACACAACCTGTCCATGATTTTGATTATGATCTCCTCCTCCTGCACAGACAGGAAGAAGAGCTCTTCTGATGCTGCTGCAAACCTGTTTCTTTTTCCTGTCTCTCTTCGCTGCTCAAAACAAATGGTTGTTGAGAAAAAAGAAGAAGAGAATAAAATGAAAAGAAAAGAATAAATGCAGACTAAAATAATTCTACCCATCTGTTGTAGGGCTCTATCTGACTGACAATTTGTAAGGCGGATACAGTAATTGGGTATCATCAATTCACTTATGAGTGCAGGCAGAAAAACACAGACACAGGAGGCCTCAGCATTTGGTCACATGATGATGATGACCGTTTACTAAGGAGAGACAAGTAAAAGTCAGATATGGCAACCAACTTTAATGACACTACCAGCAACCAAAACCTGAACAACTGCTTGAACAAATTCAGTAAATTTGTTATTTCACTGCAACGGAGAGAGCATTCACCATCGGTGAAGATGAGATGAGAGGATTGAGAAGGGAACACATTGTGATCTGGACTAGAGCACATAAAAAGAGGCCAGAGTGTGTTTGTGTTTGCAGGTCAGATGGCATTGGAGAGGACACAAGCGCGTCATATACACACAGAGAGAGGCCCATATGGTGCCAGAGACAGCTACAGGGGAGCCTCTCACGGCTGTTGGGAGATACAGTTTGTGCCAGGGCGATGAGGGCACAGGGCTTATGGCCTGGTATCAACAACACAATCAGAAGGATGGAGGAATATTGGAAAAAATAAAAATAGAAATGGAAAATGGTAAAAATGAGAGCAAACTTTAAGGGAGACATGGAAGGGGAACTTAGAGTGAGCGCTACAGTACGTGTGAGTTGCCTGTCTGCCTTTGCTTGAGTGCTTTCACTTTAGCTCAGACTGCGTGTGCATGCAAGTCAGACCGAGCTGAAGGAAAGGAGAGGATAGAATTTGTGCACGCATGCGAGCGAGCGAGAGAGAGAGAGAGGGATGGACAGATAGATAGAAAGAGAATGACAGAGAGATGGTCCTGAAGAGAGAGAGAGTGGTCTGTCAACAGGGTCATCAGCTCACTCTGCAGTCGGATCCATGCACGTGATGAGCCTTAAACACAAACACACATACACACAGAAAACATCAAGATGAGAAAAACCCATAAAATGGAATTAAACAACTGGCCTCAAGCCCAAATGGAAGAGGTGCTGCATGCTGTCAAATCTGACAAAGATTAGAGAGCAAACACTGGCGGGTTATGAAAAAGGTTGGGCGGAAAACCATTAGAATGGAAACAGAGAATCACCTCTCTCTCTCTCTGTCTCTCTCTCACACACACACACACACACACACGCGCACACACACACACAGTTAATCCTATGCCCCAAAATGATTCTGCCTCTCGTCACTGAACCGCTGCTGACCCTTCCTTCCTCCATTTAGCTGGCATTTTGCCAGAGATATAAAAAAAAAAAAATGGAGGGAGTGACAGAGACAGAAAGAGCGTCAGCTGGCTGTTATACCCATTCATGCAAATAAACCATATTTGCACTTCCGAGTGGAGAACATACGGAGAGGGAGAAGCTGAACAAGAGAGGTCCGGTGTGCTGACGGAACAAAAGGCAACAAGCCGCCCAGCCGATTGATCGAGCTATCGATCCGTGCACAGAAGCAGCTGGTCAACAGAGCGCACTGGACAGTTAGTCAGACAATCCACGACAAGGAGCGGAGGACATAGTGTTCATCCGAATCACTTTAGGATGCTATACCATCGGCGTTTAAAGTTTACACGTAAATCAACCATGCTGAAAGACCTTTGGATTAAACACGTCAGGGATTACAGGCCCCACCCGGTGGTTTCACATGTTCTGGTCAACCGTTTTCCTAATGCGTTCATCAATTTTTAAGATCAACTTCGCGGATTCCGGCTCTTGCCACAATAGTACGGAGTTGACATTTACATTGATAATCCACCGAAATGGGCATTTCAAGTTGAACAACATCCAGCATGCATACATACTTCCCTGGCCCATGGCCCCATCCCTCCACCAAGTGTGGCACAAACTGGTTCAGTACTTTTGTTTAACCAACAAAACAAACAAAAAAAGACACACCCTCCCTGACGGAGGTATAAAAAAAAAAGAAGAAGAAACGTCTCACTTCTTTGACAAGCCACGGAAGGACCAGCTTAGCCGCCGAGGAGAGTGTTTAAGATGAGTGAAGGGAGTTGGTGCAAACTTTGGTGTCATATCATATCCATATTCATTCCATATGTTTGAAGTGGAGAGAGGGCGGCTTTTAAAATCATAGCTACATGGTCTTCAAAGAGAGAGGAGACATGGGGAAGAGGAGTGTCGAGTGAATGAGGAACTTCAAAGGGGTTTTTGCGTGCACGCTCACAACCGCACACACACACACACACACACACACACACACACACACACTCCAACTCACGTAGACTGTACTGTATTTACATACGTATGTCTATTGCCAAAAGATTCACAGGAAACCGAGAGAGGAGACAAGTTTCTCCACATGCTACACACTGTTCAGTAACTTTGAGCATTACCAAAACAAGTTAAAAACGGACATTTTAAGTTTCCAAGACAGCTGTTTGAAGAGCTCTCTCCGCCAAACAACTGCTCGTATCCAGGTTCAAACAAGCAAACAAGCATCCTGGTTTGTCTGCTAAACCTGTCGCTTGAGTCCCAACTTGTAGTCAAGAAGTAAGGCTGTGAGTTATTGCATCACATCATACGGCCAGTCATCATGGGTAAAAAGAGTTGTAACACAGCAGCGTACAGTATTTTGGAGTGAGCACAGAGGTGCCTTGATATTTTCCTAAAATGAATGCTGCTAAGCCAAACACTGTGTTACATAAAACTTCACTACAACTGAAACTCCAAGAAGTCAACAACTCCAATGAGAATGCAGCTGCACCAAGAGTCAAGTCAAATTTTCCTATACAGCCCAAAATCACATCTTTTCCCCCGGAAGGATTTTCAATATGTACAAGATAAAAGACCATTTATCTTCAGCCCCTCGTTTTCTGACGAACAAATAAAGAATAATCATTCTCCTCGCACCAATTACGGTAATCTATCCATTTACACCTTTAGCCCGATGAGCAGTTCTGCCGAGGACAGCCATGTGAAGGAACACACACTATGTCTGTGGATGTGGACTTATAACCACTAGTGCTGATGTCTCTCTCTCCGTACGAGACACATGCCTCAAGCCAAAACAGCCTTTCATCCTCCCAAAGCCATGCATTATTGATGATTAGACCAGAGAGAGACACTGAAACACACTGTGTGATGGCTGGCTGCATGGGTGTGTGTGTGTGTGTGTGTGTGTGTGTGTGTGTGACTAAACAGGTGGGCTGGATTCTCCCAGTGATTAGCTGGGTAAATTGTCAGCGAGCCAATCAAAAAGCAGATGACGACAGAAAAGCAGCCATTGGCTCACTCTTGCCACTATCATTATGACAACAACCTCCGTGACCAACTACCATCTCCAGTGTCTCCAGTATGTGTGTGGGGTTTTTTTTTTTTTCTTCCTTGTTGCATATAACAACATTTCATATGTGTGATGCCATCATTTCAAGTATTTGCTGATGCAATACTTGTGTTTACAATGAGCCCTGCAGCCTGCATCGACACATAGCAAACTTCCTCAGAGAGCTCACTTTTTCAGACCAATGTTTGCCAGTTAGGCAAAGTAGCGCAGGATGGCTCAGGGGCCATTTTAAACACTTGAAAGAATTAATTCAAGCATCACATTTTTTAATTAGCTAATGCATTTTATACCAAAAAAAAATGGAAGGTGAAAAACATGCAGCCCGTTTACTTTTAGTTGGAGAATAATGAGCTTATTTTAGCAAGAGAAATAACCCTATGAGAAAAGCTTCTAATTTCAATAAACTGATTTTCGTATGTATGTGGGACACAGCATAAACTATCTCACATCATGATTTTACTTTTAAAACAATAGCTATTTTTTAGGTGATTATAATATGGAAAAATAGTAAGAATTAGTAATAATGATCATAACAGTTTCCCACAGGCCTCAGATTAAGAATTCAAATAGCTTGTTTTCTTCAATGAACAGAGAAGCAGCAAATCTGCTCATCAGAGGTAATTATTTGAGATTTTATTTGAGATCATCGTACTGCCAATTTTTTTTGTCAATCAACTATTTGACTAAACATTGGAATGCTATAGGGATAACTTGATATGTAAGATTTTGTCTTTCATGCATTTCTCAAAGAAGGGACTGTTTTAAGATTGAACATGAGACTATGGTTGCCAAGATATGGATTTTGCAGTGCATTGATTTTTGTCTGGAGCAGTCAGACAGAATACGATGAGTTACAATTATTTCTAATTCTATGTGATATAAACCAAAATCAACAATATATCATATATATCATATATCATATATTCTGTATCAATTAATGGCAGACAAAAAAAGTTGCTCGTCTTTCATTAGCCCTCCTAATGAAGGAAATAAAGCATCACACAGAAGTGAAGAATTTTCTTTTCTAGAATAAACTCCCTGACTCTCTGATTGGGCTGGTGGGTTGATGCTGAGCCTGTGGGAATGTGCGGTACATTGATGTTTCTAATGAAGAGCGCTGAGCTCCATTGATCCGCCGGGGATGAGAGTGAGCTGTCAAAAGCTATCAGGCAAGTCAAAGACCCACTTTCAGCACTGCACAGCTGAAGTGAGCACGATTCTGTTGGGGCACAAGAAGAGCAGCTAAACCTCTGGAGGCAAATGAGAAAGAGAAGAGGCGCCTTGATCCCCACAGAGGGTTAAAGGGCTTATTTGCTCAATGAAGGCACATTAGACAAATAAAAATACAGGTTCAGGATGTGTCAAACATTGGAAGACTGTTCACACACAATGCCCCTAGGTCTGTTAATTCAAGCATTTCATTTCTACTAAAATTGCTGATTATTATTTGTCAGTCTGAATTATGTCAAAAACTAGTTTGGAAAACTGCTGATCAAACTATTCTAGAGTCTAAGGTGTTCAGTTTACAAAGAACAGCATAAAATCCTTCCATTAGAGAAGCTGGAGATGTGAAGCATTTTGCACTTTTTCTGCTTGAGAAAAATGTCTGAAATAATTAATTGATTATTGTAATAGCTAGACAGTTTTCTGCCAATCAACTAGTCAGGGAAACAACTGTTTTGTTTCTAATGCCAACGTTAAATGAGTATATGAAACACCATGTCTACTTATTAAACATTTTTATTTATAGAGCCCATTGGCAGTTACATATCTTGGATGGTGATGTCTGCAGTGTTGTACTGTACCTATACATAATGCAACTTAATGACCTCACAATTTATCGCACAGATACTAAAATTAAATGCAGGATTAGACTGGATTAAAACGGAACTCAGATGGGAGGGTGGTATGATGCAGCTCAGATACAGGATATGAGTAAATGGGAGGCCTGGTTTACTTCCTGTGTACACTGTACAGTAATAAACGAACTGAACTTTTGATGATTGTGATCGTATTTTTTTCACCGACCAACCAATTAGTGAAAATATGTTGAGCCAAATGTTTTCTGTCGAAATCACATGGTCATAGTCATTCTTGTTAGACATCATTATACAGGATTAGGCTCAAGTCATGCTTCAGACTCTGAGTTGTGGTCCCAGGATATACTGCACAATCCCCTCACATCATTCACATGATAAAACAATGCCTTAGCACGCACAGCTGCCAAAATTACCAAAACATCTTTCTAGAGCAATAACAACTAACTTTTTATTCAGTCAATTAACTGTACCAAATATATTAACAGCATGTGCGTATGTATTTTAAACACTGTAACAATGAATATGTTTCGAAATTATATAATTTCTATATTATCAGCTGGAGCCACCCCCCGCTGTTGAAAATATGCCGTGTAAAATCACATGACGCTCAAGATCATGAGAATTTTTTGAGGCGGTGAAACGGGGTCACACTAGGGAAAAGTTGAGAAACTCTTCTCTAGTGAGACCAGGTTTCATTGACAGACAGTTCAAAACCAAGGTCATCATGATGAAAGTACCTTGAAAAAAAGAAAAGAAAAAACATACATCACTCAGACGTGGAGTTTAGGATTGTTTAAAACATCAGTCTTTGTGTTGTAACGTTTAGCTGGTTCGTACAGCACAAAGCAAAAAAAGGTGGGATGCACTTGAACTGTGATTCGAAACAGTCTATGTCTGCTACTTCCCACAACTGACAGAATGCATGCAAGCAAGACACAGATCACGCAATCAGAAGAAAAAGAGATTGACCACAGACAAAATAATCTGACCATAGTCACAAACCATGATGAAAAAAAGCTTCATTCTCTCAATCTGAAACCGCATTCTCAACAGCAAATCTGTGGAGCACACAAGTAATTACAGCCAACTCGTAACCCTCCTGCTAATACTGCACATGGTACAGGGCACGTTTAATCAGCAAACTTGCAACTGGAGAATAATCTTTCGAGCCAGTGTCGTCACAGGCTGGTGAAAAAGGGAGCAAATCTCCTGCTTTGCATGGATCTAAGACAGATTATAAAAAAGCAAAAATGCAAGCGTCAGTCAAACTGTTTCCATCACACACTGCAGTTAACCCGTCCATGCACTTTCTGTGAAGCATGTACGGGCCGACTCGCTTGCACAAGCATGCAAATATGTTCACATATAAAGTGGTTTTTCATATGTAAAGTGTTAAGAATAGCTATTCTTACCAGTGTGATGTTCGCAGAGATAATCAATAATGAGATAATGAGAAAGAAGCAATGTGAGACTTCACTGTATATTTATAAGTGTTGTTCCACAGCACAGGAAGTGGTCGTATGTTGCGTTTCAACGGCATGTTGGGTCTAAAAGTTTGACATTTGAGGCTCAGTCGAGGTGCCCCGGCCCGCTGAGTTGTGGTTGTGACAGAAATAGTTATTTTAGTCACTGCAAAACATATGAACTTTTTTTGGCTGTAAATCTAATATTCTGCGTAGCTAAATATAACTGGAAGAGTGGCAGCGTTGGCCTACAATTTTCTTTTTGCAAAAACTTTACAACAGATAAACTATGATATACTCTAAGCCGGTAATATTATCCACTTAACCAAAGCTTGAATCAGCTTTAAATGCAAAATAGTTTTCACCCCCTCAAAGAAGAGCATAAACTTTATAAAAATGTACAGAATGGGGATTATTAAGCAACCATATCATTAACATCATGAGATGTGATAATCTTACAGCTATGAGTATCTTCTGTTGCAACGATGAATGAGATGCATTTTTAAAAAAAAGCTGTTGTCAGACGTGCCACGTAATAAAATAATATGATCTAATTAATTTAAAAGCATTCATCTTAAATAAATGTCCCCTGTATTTCAGTCAACTTATCTACTGCATTTGAATGAATTTGCATTTATACCACAGTACACAGAAGCAATTTATCCTGCACAACTGTTCCCCGGTGATATTTAACAGGTTTCTCAAGATCTCTGCAATATAATCGTTGCATTCGAGCGACACAACATCACTCACCTTGCACTTGCAGCGATGAGATGACAGCTCAGTTTTGTTTTTTGACGTGAATTGCAGAGAGCAGTGGAAGGTTGCATGCGCTTCTCTCGCGGGAATAAAAACAAAAATATAACAGATAACTTAAAATAATTCACGCGACGGAAAGAGCAGAGACGAACTCCGCCGTGTAATTATACAAATAAACAGTCATACAAAAGGCATTAAGTTGATCGACATAGTCCATGATGATAAAAACCTCCGAGCTCTTTAAGCGGATAAAAATATTGCTTGCGCCGAATGGGTTTGCTGCTTCTTGATTGGCTATAATATGATTTCACACGGAACCAATCAGAACACGCGGCTCTGTGGTGCGCACGTTTAATAGCAAAACGTCGCCCGGTATGTTATGGTCACACACGAGAGACATATTCCGCCCGGCGGCGCTACGGCGGAAATAAAAACAAGTTATACAACTGTGCGGCGAAGTTCCGCTCCGGGTAATGGTCTTTGGGTGATGTAGTCCTTTAAGCAGGGCGATTACTGTTTCTGCCGACGACGCAGACACCGCTGAAAAACTACAACTCCGCCATTTGTGGACGGAGCCGACAGTGCTTGCATCAGCTCGTGTGTGGAGTGTAGTGGACTGTACTCGCCGGCAAGTCACCACCAACCAGCCCCCTTGGCTCGTGTCAAAGTTGAACAGACACCGGTGTCACCAAAGCGGAACAGCTACAGAACGGCCCAAATGAAGCTGTTCGTGAGTGAGGGCAACCCGCACTGCCTGAAGGTGTTGGCTGCGTTGGAAGTGACCGGGGCTCCGTGCGACGTCCAGTATGTGAACCACGACGGTAAGACAGCGTGGTTCGCTCTGTGTCACGGACGAGCGGTGGCCACGCAACAACAGCTGTCGTGTAGCCGAAGGCAGCACCGGTTTATCGTCCCCAGTGACTTTGTGTTTGGTTCAGATCGAGCTGAATGTGCTGTAGCTGACGCTTGCTACCGAGGGCTAGCTGAGCTAGCTAGCTGTAAAGTGACGACTGCCCGTCAGTGTCAGTCACGAGGGCTGGACTGAGGTGTCCTACCTGTAACTGCGTCTGAGAAGCAGCTAGAAAGCTCTCTTCATGCACATCACTGCTTTTGTCTGTCATGCTTTAGCAGTGTTTGTTTGTTTGCTTGTGCAGCATCACGCAGCCTCTGTGTGTCAGCGCATAGGCACAGGTGGTGAAGTTGCAGGGCTGCAATCTTGTTCGTTTTTTGGGGTTGATTGTATCCTAGAGGCAGATCCAATCAAAATTCAAAAAGTTCTAACACCCGTTCTTTAATCAGTCTGTTTGTGTCAGTGGGAAATAAAATGGTTTTCCAAAGCAGCCAGGCTGATTTTGATTTGCTACCAGGCAGATCAGGCTGCACCCAAGGACAAACCTGGATGGATGACCAAGAACCTAAAAGCTTATCTGAACAGTCTGACTCTGGGAGTTTACCCAATCCAAAGTTTATTGTAGATGAAATCAACTGAGATTGAACTGAAGGCTGATATAATATCATGCCATTTGAATCACTCATTCCTCCATTAATGGTCATGTGACTAATATCTGACCCACCTTTCGGCTCCACAGCTGACAGTTTTCAAACATGAGTTCAACATGCATTGTTTTAGAATTGACTCTTAACACAGGATATGGTTGGATCACATGGGCTGTATATACTCCTCCTTACGTATTACTTTTGGAGACTTGGATTATTTCTACCCAATGCACTGTCTAGGAGAACACCGTCATAGATGCTGCTGTTTAAAATGAATCAGATTCTGATTAAATGGTAGTTTCTCCCACTGTCAGGCTTATGGCCTGATTGTCTCAGACATTAGAGACATGCTTCACTCCGAGTCCCAGATGTGTGCCAGTTCTCCCCGGAGGCTGGATCACAGTGATGGGATAAAGTGGGACCCTCTGACATGCAGACACAGTTTATGAATTAATGGGCTGTACTCAGTAATACACATTCTATCAGGGCTATAGTGACGCAGTGGTAAAATATCCTGTGAGTAATAGCTGTTTGTTACTTATCCATTGGTTTATTCAAAGTCTGTAATAATAAACATTTATTAAGGTAAATACTGTTGTGTCCATGCTGGATTAAACATATATATATATATATAATCCAAGAGCCACCATAAAACCATTGAATTGAACTAACAAAGTAAAGACATCTATAAAAAAAATGTAATCAGAACCCCCTCATCTATCTTAAATTCTGATAAACTCCAGATTAAAAAGATCAAATCCTTGACGTTAATTGTGACCTTTGTGTTCGCCGTGGACCGCTCAAGTAACTTTGCTGATGAGTATTGCAGCTGAGAATTTGATCACAGGATTATCCTCGAAGCGTTTGAGGAGTGTGGTGTTATTACTTCTCTTTGAAGACGCAATGTTGAATTCAAATACAATGTTTTCCTAGAAATGGATTAAAATAAAGAAGACCTGAAGGGTTTACAACCAGATAAAGAATCTAGTCTTACTCGTCTAACTTGTCCATATGCTCACAGTCACATGCATGACAATCTTGTCTGTGTATTTTATTCAGAATCATTTAAGAAAAAAACTCACAATCTCTTTCTGTTTATTTTTCAGAGACAGTGGTGCCCTTTCTTAGCCGTCCAACTTTGCCAGCCCTCCTCCTGCCCAGTGGACTTCATCTTTTCAGCCCCAATGCCATCTGCCAGTCAGTAGACTTGTATACATTGTCCTTCCAGCTTGTTCATTAATGAATGCCAAATAGGCACGGGCATGGAGGCCGATGGTCACTACCTCTGTATAACTTATAGATATCTAAAATTCCAAAGGGTCAGTTAAGAGTCACTTGCCTCCATTTGTACCAAGCCATACAAAGACCCTTGGCTCTAATTTTCCCGGTTTTATTGCCATGAGCCCTCAAAATGTATCCTTACTAACTAACTCATTAGGATGAAGCATTTACGTTGAAGATATCTGTATTTTACATGTGGGTTTTTTTCACATCAGATACCTATTTGAAGTAAAAGGACAAGAATCCAGTGACCTTTGCAGCCAGTGGCTTGAATGGGAGGCCACAGATCTCCAGGTAAACTGACCTTGGTCACAATTGTTTGGTTTACTGCTTGATCTAATGCAATTCAATCAATTCATTTCTAATTAGCCTCTGTTTTGCAGCCTGCGCTGCTACAGGCTCTTCACATGGCAGTGCTGCAAGGAAAAGCTTCAAATCTGCCAAAGTTCCTCCAGGGGCCCCTAAACTACTTGGACCAAGGCTTGAGCAAGAGAGACACGACATATTTAACCGGGGTACGGTATCAAAGTTCTATTACTCATTTTCCAGTGTCCATTTAGCTGCCGTTTACATTGTCAATACAGAAGATTAAGACAAACATTCTCACTCAAACAAAGCATTTTCAGTCTGTAAAATAGATGATCAAGTCAAAAGTTCATGATGCCTCTTTGGAAGCTCAGCTGAGCTTTAATGGAGCGTCTCCTGTGTGCCACATCTAGCTCCTCTGGCAATGTTTCTTTTTGTCTTCTTCTCTGCAGCTGATGCTGAGCTAGTGATGCATTTACAGTTAAAAACATTCATCTGGGGAGGAGGGGAGGTTATCTTGCAGATGTGCCCAAGTGTGTGTGTGTGTGTGTGTGTGTGTGTGTGTGTGTGTGTGTGTGTGTGTGTGTGTGTGTGTGTGTGTGTGTGTGTGTGTGTGTGTGTGTGTGTGTGTGTGTTTGTGTTTGTCAGTCAGTCAGTTCTCTGTGGTATTTGCAGCTCCCTGTGGCAACAAGTCCTCTGCATCTGTCATATATTTCATGTGTATAGAAATATGTTTCGTTAAGTCTCTTGGTGATCAGCATGGCTTGGAGGAACCTTGTGTTAAGTAAAAGAAAACTGGTAAGCTGAGGCAGTTGCACAAGTAAGTAGTGTTCTCATTTAGTGAGATACAAGCAAAAAACTAATCCATGCTGAAAATAGTCATCCCACGGTTATACCTTAGGTAGGAAGTCAACAAGGGGTCGGCTGGTACCTGCAAATCCCCCTCTGTTTTCAAAACAACAAGCACATCAGTTATTGATGGGATGACTAGACAGGACACATAGCAGGTGCAGGAGTAGTGTGCTTTATTTCATTTTTAAAATTATGTTAATTGTGCTTTGTTTAGGAGGCCGTTTCTCTTGCGGATGTTGTTTTGTGGGCTGCGCTGTACCCTGTTTTATCTGAACCTTCACTAGCACTGGGTAAGTAGTAATAAACTTTGATGTTGGTCATGCATTCCCCTTTGAAATACATTTACTTTTTTCCTATTTTCATTTCTCAGATTTGTTTTCTTCAGCCCTTTACTTACCTTCTTCTTTTATTTCATCTTTATATGTGTTATTTGCAACTTCTCCTTCTCTGTGCTCAAACAATCTATGATTTATGTGCCCCTTTTTTAATTCATACAGGTGAAGGAAAGTCAGTGAAGGCCTGGTTTGGCCGCGTGGCTGCTACGCACGGCTTCCAGTCTGCTGCTCAGAAAGTGCTGCAGGGAAAAGGCCTGCAGGGCATGAAGAGCTACATGCAGAGGCAACCTTCCCGTCAGAGCAGCCAGTGCAGAGACACACAGCCATGCAACAGCTGCCCTGCTGAGGTATCATCATGACAACTATTAGACTTAAAGCACTCTTGCAGTACAAAAAGCATTCATTTGTGCTTATGACTCAGGGAAAACCTGCAAGGTTTTTTTTCTTCAAGGTAAAGATGTATAAACTTAACACCTAAAAAGACATGTAGACACACATTTTCTTTCCCATATTTTCTGTCCTTACTCCTCTGAAAAGATTTTCTATTATCAGGGAGAAAGTTAAAGCATCCAAAAGGTTGCAAGATGAATTCATTAAACTAAACAAGGCTCTTTCTTGTAGAGCAGGTGCAGTCTTTTGATGAGACTTAACCTGGCTCTGTAAAGGCTTAATCAACACCTGTGTTGGGATATAGAAATTCCAGCATATAGAGGTTACATCACTATTTCTTTATCACTTGCCTCTCTGTCTTGTTCGAGCATGGGAGGATTTGAACAGGTGTTAATCAAATTTAGCAGCAGGGGTTATGGCTCCCTGTCAGGATGTTGCAGGATGTGTGATCTCAGATTTGCCCCGTGCTTTTGGATTAAGGGTCAGTAGGTGAAGGGAGAGTTTGTGATTTATGGGACATGTGTAACAAAATACAAAAAAATGAATCCAAGAGTCTTGGATCTTCTACAGTCACACTGAACACAAACGCATATTTGTGCACATACTGCAGTGCCTCCTTGCTTTGTCCTCTTCTGCATCTGAAAATGGAGATAAGTTTGATATTGTGGTCAAAGTTTGTGAGCTCCCAGTGGCAACTGATTATGAATCATCATATTTTTGTTAGTGGCAATACAACTTTGGGTTTGTTGATCAAACTGTCCAAGATTTGAAATCTTTTTAAGGACACGGAGGCAACATTTAGGTCATTTATACCCCTTAATGTTTTGGGCCAATGTTTTTGGCAACATATTTACTTTTGGAGATTACCAGCCTTTACGTGTTGGTTTCAGTTTGTTTTCTCCAGTTAACATTTTACTATCTATATGTTCACATTTGTTTAGTGTGAAGAGGGAGAACGTGTGGTTTCAGAAGAGGAGATGCAGGCTGCTGCTCTCACCTGGAGCAAAGGTTTGAATACCTGCCCAGTGATTACAGACAGACAACACCCCATGTAAGTAAAGTGCAATTTCCCAGTCACGACATTAAGCAGATGCTTCCATTCAGAGTGATGTGCAGTGAGTGTGTACTCGCTGTATGTTATATGAATGTTGTGGCGTTCAGGTCACCTCAGATCCTCTTTCTGGGACTGATTGAAATTCACTTGTGTGTTTGTTCTCTCAGTTTGCCACAGGAGGGCAAGAGAAACATCCTGCTGACTAGTGCCTTGCCTTACGTCAACAATGTCCCCCACCTGGGTAACATCATTGGCTGTGTCCTCAGCGCTGACGTCTTCTCCAGGTAGGAATTTCTGTCTTTTCTTTAAACGTAGGTGCTAGAAAAACATGATATGTTTACCTATGATAATGCTATGATAACATGGACCCTTGCATCAAACACATTTTTATATTAAAATACAAAATAAACACAAGTATATGCATAGTTTTTTAAAGGAACAAGGAAAACTGTGTGTCATTTTCTTCCTCACCAACAGGTTATCCATTCTCTCTTGTCCTATCTTGTCCCACTAACTCTATCCATCCATCATCTTCTTCAAGGTATGGCCGCCTGCGAGGCTGGAACTTGCTGTTTGTGTGTGGCACAGATGAGTACGGCACAGCTACGGAGAACAAGGCCAGAGAGGAGGGCCTGACACCGCAGCAGATCTGCGACAAGTATCATGCTGTTCACGCCTGCATTTACGAGTGGTTCCAGATTGACTTTGACTTTTTCGGCAGAACCACCACTGAGAAGCAGACAGAGTAAGTGGAGTCAGGGAAGCAGGCTCTGTTGGCCTGTTTGGGGCCAATAGTGTGGGGGGGAATGTAATCTATAGATATGTGAGAAATTACAGACCAATGTCTTTCTGTCAGTAATCACATAAAGATAAAGCTAAACAGGGAGATCTCCTGTAAAAATCAAGAGCTAATTTCATGATCCTGGTCCGCACATGGTGTTGGATGTGGTTCTGATGCCATTTGGCTTTGGTAGGAAAGAACAAACATACAAAAATGACATAACATAGGATTACTATAATCTTGCAGTAGATACTGGTGTGGACGTCTAGCCTTTGAAACCATAAATTCTCCTTTACTTAATCTCAGAGATTATCAAGGATGATTTTGAAATGTAGGTTATTGCTTACTTTTCAGGGGTTAACCAAAAAAAGAAAATAAATCCTATTAAAAAATGTCTTCAAAATCTTAGCCACATGTATTATGAGTCTGGAGACGGACATACAACCACAAGCCGGTTATTCAACTTTTTTGTAGTTAAGGGGCAACGTTCTACAAATATTGGTATAACACATTAATAAAAGCAAGGGTTGTGTGTAAAGGTAAATTTGGACAGTCAGACAAGGCTCCACTTTATTTAATAGTTTTGTTATGCATGTTTTCACGAAATGGTGTCTCTTCAAAACCATTCAACCTTTTTATGACGTTAAAAAAAAAGGCCAGATGAAAGGAAACTTATTGGCAGAGTTAATGTATGAGGAAAAAAAAGAATGTAGATGTTCTACAGAAAAACTTTATTGTGTGGATGATGTAACCAAAGTGTAGAGGGAAAATTTGTTTTATGGCCTGTTGCTATTAGAAATCATTGAAGTATGATGGAAGCTATGAAAATGATAAAGTGGATGTGATTTACTGTCAGTGAGCTGCACAGTGCTCTCCTCACTGTATGGAAGAACTGTCAGATAGTGTTTCCCTTTTATAAAGATATTCAAATATGAAAAATTGTAAAATTGTGGGTTTGCTTGGTTTATCTCCTTACACGTAGAAATGGGAAACAAAGTAGAGACACTTTTCTTTGTGGAAATTGGACTGAAATCCTCGTATTGTTTGTTCAAATATAGCAACATAAAATGCACAAGCACCATGTTATTGGAAATGTGAACACAGCCCAAAGATTAAAGACCTGACTTGAATCAATGCTTTGGATGTAAGGTCTTTAAATTTAAATTCACCAAACAACAGAACAAAAGATTTGTGCCAAAAATTTTTACTAAATCAACAACACAGTCTCTTCCCTTCATCTTCCTTTTGTTGTATAATGCTCTTTTTTCTCTGTTGCTCTATGGACCCAGAAAGTTTACATCATTTTATAGCCAACAAGAGAGCAGCATCGGTCTGAGTTGGAAGGGGGGGGAAATGGTCAGGTGTCATTGACTCATTATTTCTCACATTAGACAACTCACTGTGTTTGTCGCTGCTTTAACACTGAGCTAAAGAGAGGAGGAGATGGACACAGCCCCAGAAGAATATTTCAACCATCTGTTTTTCCTTTTTTTCTTCTTCTTCTTTCTTTAGAATTGCCCAGAATATATTCTGGCGACTCCACAAGCATGGATTCCTGGTGGAAGACACGGTGGAACAACTGCGTTGTGAGAGCTGTCAGCGTTTCCTGGCTGACCGATTCGTAGAAGGCACCTGTCCTCACTGCAGCTATCCAGAGGCTCGTGGTGATCAGTGTGACAAGTGCGGGCGGCTCATAAATGCCGTGGAGCTCAGGGTGAGTTTGGAGGAGCAGAGTGTACATCCAGGGTGATTGTACATCCAGGGTTATTATACGGGGCAAGAGGAGGATTGTCATGACGATTATCGTCACAGATGACTGTTAAGAGAACGATGGTGGTAAAAACTGGAATATCCCTTTACTTTTTTTGTGTAAATGTATACGTATATAAATGAAAGTCATATCCTAGTATTTGGAGATTGGGGTCAATGATGCTACCTGCACCCTGTACATCTAAAAAATGTTCCACCTTGGTATAGAATTATGAATCTACAAATACCGACATTCTTTTTTGATCAGAGACAAGTGCTGCAGCTCCTCATTACTGTAAATATAGAATTGTGGCTGCTCTGTAATTGTGAGATTCTTCCATTAAATCAAGAAGTATTCTCCTCTAAATTGTAAATTTGGGTTCAAGAAAATCAGGTCACATTTATCAGTGTTGTCATTACTGTCCCTTCCAGGAACCCCAATGTAAAGTCTGCAGGCAGACTCCAGTCGTCCGCTCCTCCAAACATCTTTTCCTGGACCTGCCAAAGGTATGGTTTTCATTCTGCATTGTAACGGCCCTTTTTTGTCCACTCTCCACATTTATACCACAGGGATGGAGACACAGGAAATGACTTTAGTGACTCAGACAGCATGTGGAAGGCAGTTATCGCTGTGGTCATTTTATTATAGAAATGGCTTCTACTCTCTTTAGAGCCGTGGTTCAGTGTAAGACATCAGCATCCTCACTCTCTCTTTCTGTCATGCAGCTAGAGCCTCAGTTGGAGCAGTGGCTGGACAGGTCGACAAGCACAGGAGACTGGACGGCAAATGCCAAACAGATCACTCGCTCCTGGCTGAGAGACGGACTCAAACCTCGCTGCATCACCAGGGACCTGAAGTGGGGAACTCCAGTGCCTCACCCTGACTTTAAAGAAAAGGTCTGATTCTCTCACGGAATAAAACATAATTTTTCACAGATGCTGCTGTTGGATTGCATTTGCTTGTTTTAAGTTAGTTATTTTCTGCAAGCAATGGAAAAGATGTATAAAACTGCGTTACCTGCTGAGAGGATGATGAATGCAGACACATAATATCTAAGGTCACTTTCCTAATTAAACATGATAAAAAAATGACTATGCACTGTGTTACCACCTGGCTCAAGATGGGCAGGTAAAAGAAGGCGACCCTCCAGCAGCTTATACAGACTGCAAGACAAGAATGGGACAAAGGCAGGAGGAGTGGGAGGGGTCATAACAACTGTTTTCATATGCTGTAGTGAATGATGATACTGCAGTGCTCTCTGTTAGTACACTTAAGAGACCTTCTGTTTCTTGTATTACACACCTCTGCCCTGTCACCCCACACAGTAATTCAGATCTTAATCTTGGTGTTTGATTCATGTCATCCAGAATTATTTACTGTAACACAAAGAAATGCTAAAAAAAAGTTATTTCACGCTCATGACTCTCTTTCTGCTTCTGCAGGTGTTCTACGTGTGGTTTGATGCCCCGATCGGTTATTTGTCCATTACCGCCAACTACACCGACCAATGGGAAAAGTGGTGGAAGAATCCTAGTCAGGTACCAACCCACAGCCCACACCCCCAGTACGAATGATGTCAGAATTTATGAGCCATACTGATGCTCGAGCTTGGCACAGATGTGATCCTCTTCACCACTGATCTGATCTTTGTGATTACTTTCATCGCCCCATCTAGAGTTTATAACACAAAAACAACTGTAGCAACGTTTAACCCTAAATTGAGACCGAGGGAAGATATAACCTGTTTAATTATGAATGAAATACACATTTGGTTTTCCGACACAATAGAATTGTTTAAAAGCATTATACTGCAGGTCATTGTAGTTCTTTTAAAATTTTCCTCTCGCAGCATGAGCAGTCTGACCTACGTTTTCTTGGTTTTTGTTGACCATGATGCTGTTACCAGCTCAACTTGGAGAAGGGGAACTCCTTGTCATTTTGTTGGTGCATGTGAATTTCATATATTCCATATTTTAAGATCACACACCACTCTGCTTCCCACACATACAGTAACAAATGTCAAAGCTTGAAACGTGCTTGTGGGCTATTTGTAACGAGTTAATTTAACTGCAACTTGATTTTTTTTTAAAAAAGAGCCTTAAAACCTAACAAGGTCCAACATATCTTCTTCACTCTCACTGACTCATCTCATATCTCGCCATCTAAAACCCGAGGATTGAGCTCCTGTTATGTGTGCGTGATGGCTTGTATTTGCGGAGAGAGAGAGAATGAGAGAGATGGGGGTTGGGGGTTGGGGGTTGGGGAGAGCTGATAAGTCCTCTTTGAACTGGATGATCTCATGATGATCTAATATGATGTCATCCTCTCAGTGCATTGTTGTGTCTCTGCCACCAGGTGGAGCTGTACAACTTCATGGCCAAAGACAACGTGCCATTCCACAGTGTAGTTTTCCCCTGCTCCCTACTGGGAGCTCAAGACAACTACACTCTGGTCAGCCACCTCGTTGCCACTGGTAATCACTTATTTCGCACCGACTGATTCATTTTTTAGATTTTATCTTATTAGAATAATATTGGGATACACAACAGTTCTTAAAATGATTCATTCATTCATTCATTCTGTTTTACAACACAGACAGCATGAATAATCCCATTCACACTTGAAATGAAGGTTCAGCTTTGACGGTAACTCTTGCTCTAACTCCACCACAGAATATCTGAATTACGAGGACACTAAGTTCTCGAAGAGCCGCGGTGTTGGGGTGTTTGGAGACATGGCAAAGGACACGGGCATCCCGTCGGATGTGTGGCGATTCTACCTGCTGTATGTGCGTCCAGAGGGACAGGATTCCGCCTTTTCCTGGGCCGACATGGCTACGAAGAACAACTCTGAGCTGCTCAACAACTTGGGCAATTTCATCAACAGGTTGGTAATGGTCATATGTTTTGAGATGAATTCCTGCTCAGTCGCTGGTGAAATAAGAAATGGTGCAATTCATCTCAAGTTGCTCACATTTTGTTCACTCACTCACGTCCAATTACTAAGTTTTCAGATTGTTGTACTAATTGAAAAAAAGTATGTTGGAGCAGCAACTATTACAAGAGGTTCACCCTAGTTTTATACATTTGTTTGGGATGGTGTAATTTAGCCCCAATTTAATTGCCTCAAATGATTTTTAAAAGATCAGGGTTAAATCCCACATCAAAGATTTTTCTCAGCAGTTTTTTTTTTTTTTCAAAGTACCTTGATCTTCAAAATTGGTCTCGGGCAGCAACGTTGACGCCTAATTGGTTCGAAAATATCTTGTAGATTGCATCCAGCCTAAGGTGTCGGAGGTAGAAAGTATTCAGCTTCAGAAAATAAATCCTGTCCTTGCCTTGATCCAGTCACTAAACTACATCGTTAGCGACAGTGTGTCCGTTTTATCCCCTGCTTTTTCAAATTCATAAACAAGCTATTACATTTTGTTGATAATCTTGCAAATAATCAGCTCGACCATCCACAATTGGTAGAACTGTACTTAACATTTACCAAAAGCAAACTTTACTTTATTGATAAGGAAAATTCCATCATTTTACCAGAAGGAATTTTGTTGTTTATTCTGCCATTATGAAAAAAATACTCCTAGGGCTTTGAAGTGTTGCTAATAAAAAGAATTACGTGTTAACCCTCACATATCAAAATCCCAGTTCATTGTAAAATTAACAGTCACGTCAAAGCGTTTTGGTCTGACATACCTATAGAGAGAACAGTTTGTTGCATCAGACATGACAAAAACTTTCTCACTACAAACATCCTCCTGATGCACCCATACTAGACTCATTTCAAAAAATTCCTGGCTCCCGACACGGCAACAATGTGGAGGCTATGAAGGAGCTGTGAAAAGGCTCCAGTGCCGCACACTTTTGTTAGTTTACACGAGCAGAGCACTGTATTACATCTGGCAACAAAATGTATAATTTATAAACGATTAGTAAGTGAAGTAGCATGCCCTTCTCTCGTTTTGCTCTCACTCCGTCTCCCTGTTTCTCTTGCTGCCTTTCTCTCTCTGTTCACACGTTTCTTTTCCTGCCACCCCCCCACCCCACCCTTTTTTTTTTTTTTTTTTTTAAATCTGTCTCAATCTAACCCCTCAGTCAATCTCCCTCTCTCCTCCAGAGCTGGCATGTTTGTCACTAAGTTCTTTGAGGGCTGTGTGCCTCCGATGGAGCTGCAGCAGGAAGATAAGAAGCTCCTAGCCCTGGTGAGCTGGGAGCTGCAGCAGTACATCCAGCTCATGGACAAAGTCAAGTAAGACAAGTCGAATCGTACACCTGTCAAAAGCAATGATGGAGGGTGGGCTTTGGGATTTAGAGGAAGGTTTATCAATTGTAATTAGAAAAGGTAAAAATAAAAATCTACTTGTCTTCAAATGGTTAAATTCAGGAATTTAAAGGGATTTAAAACAGTTACAATTACAAAATATATATATATATACATTGGCAGTACCATAAATCAAGACTTCTCATTGGCCTGCTGTCATTGTCATTGCTCTCATCAAATGTTCCACCAGAATCCGTGATGCCCTTAAACACATCCTGAACATATCTCGCCATGGCAACCAGTACATTCAAGTCAACGAACCCTGGAAGAAGATCAAGGGAGGAGACGCAGAAAGGTCAGATGGCCTAGACTTTGTAATTCCATAAAAAAAGAGATGGATTTAAGTGAAAATATTTGTTAATTTATCTTAATATATATTAAAGCAGAGATTGACCATATACCTATTGAAAAATGTCTAACTTATTTGTAGTCATGTGAAATTCAAATGACCTTGCACAGGCTTAATTTATAACATCAATTTGAAAAGAGAATTAATTGTATGTACACCAAACTAGAGGAGCAGTAATGAAAATCTCAAAGAATTTGATTTAGAGATTTTGAGCGGCTGGTTGATGCTCTCCTGTTTGTCCTCTTCAGGCAGCGTGCGGGAACAGTTACTGGTGTCTCGGTGAATATCGCCTGCCTGCTGTCAGGGATGCTGTTGCCTTACATGCCAACGGTCAGCCAAACCATCAGGGACCAACTCAACGCCCCTCAGTCTTGCCACAACGCCATGTTTGAGGGCACTGGCACCTTTGTTTGCACCCTGAGAGCGGGCCACCGCATCGGCACTGTGAGTGTGACCCGAAACAGTACACAGAAAAACGTGGAACGTCCAAGTGTGTTGACGATGGGTGATACAATGAGGATGCAACAGTCTGTCAGTATTTCAGTACTCTAATCACACACACGCCCAAGAATAAAATAGCCTAGACGGTGTTTCTGGGCCTCAGCCTTCGAACACCAAGTTTCTCTCGGGCCACTTGTCCCCTCAGGCCTAATTGTGGTGGCCTGAGTCTGCAGCGGCGTGCCAACACTGCATTCACTCTCTCCGAGCGTTCGTGATTCGTGCTTGAGGTCCAACACTATTCACATTTCACACCAAGACTACACAATGCTTAGTGTATATGCACATGACCTCTCTGGCGAACCACATCCTTAATCATCAGTGTAATACTGGCAATCCCAATCAAAACTGCACATTTTTCGCACATAGTCATCTACTTACTTGCATAATCCTATTTGTTCGAAGCCGAGCACTGAGCCTTCAGGTAAAATTTTCCAGCTACACTGGCCTTGGGCTGGATCCACAATTGCATTTTTTTTTTTAAACACTTGCGCATATATCCCTTTTTAATTTCTACTTTTCATTCCCCTGCCAATCTGTTTTATTCCTAGGTCAGTCCGTTGTTCCAGAAACTGGAGGTGGACCAGATCGAGGCTTTGAAGAAGAGATTTGGTGGACAGCAGGTATTTGATGTTTATGATGCCTAATGGTCCGTGCAGAGTTCAGTCAGGTCTTGTAGTAATATAGGTTGACTATTTATTAATTATGAAATAAGGAAGAGACTTTCACCAGAAAATTCTAATTTATACTTAATTCGAGTTTTTTGAAGCGTGATGAAGACAAAACGCAGTATTAATGTTTAAATTCTGGATCAAGCATCCGTCATTTAGAATAATCCCTCTCTAAACCTTCTCCTTAATCGCCTGCCTCTAGCCCGAAGATGAACCGCCTAAAAAAAAGGTATTGAGCGGTATTTGTATGTGTGCACACTGGTGCTGTTGTGTTGAACCGCACGCCTTCACTAACACTAGCAGCTCATCTAATGTCCTCATATTTTCACTCATCTCCGTGTGTCCTGTGTGATTCATTATCCATTCACACATCTTGACTCACAAAATCCTGTCGACGTGTTGAGTGATGAGCGTAATTGTATCAAATGGGTTAAGTCATTTCTGGAAATAATAACCATCAAATCGCCTCAAATTCAAACATCTTCATGCGTCTGCTTCCGCCCTCAGATGACAGCTCAGAGCGCTGCCAGCACTCCGCCTGCCGCCGTGCCAGCTCCTGCTGCTCCTGCCGATGAGGTGGCGATGGTGAACGCAGTGGACCCAGAAAAAGCCAAGCAGCTCACTCAGGCAGTGACTGAGCAGGTGAGATCGGGAGACATCAAATCGCAAACCTATTTCTTGAATTTGATCATATATCATATTAAAATCCAAATTAATCTGCGATTAGATAAGCACAGAACTGTAAGTTATATATATTTAAGTGTTAGACTATTTTAATTGACTTCCTTTTTATCAAAATTATCATTCCGATAACTGGATAGCAGAGCGGATGGCATTTTTTTTTCATATTGAACGCAAAAGTGCCTAAAGAAAGAATCAAATCCCGCACACGACAAACTAACACAGAAATAAACGGCTAATTTAGAAATCAGTTCTAGTGGGAAAATTATCCTGTAATGCGTTAAATCTGTAATTAATTAATATTGCTTTATCTACAAATTTGTAATCTTTGAAGTTTAAACACTTTCTGCTACAAATTGGAGTCCGATGTTTTACTCTAAGTATTTTTGAAATCAAGGCAGACGCGTCGAATTACAAACTGACAAACTTCTCTTTTAGTTGATCCCTTTTCTATTTGACAAGATCGCTGCCAATTTCTGTTTATCCATAAAAGTTCAGGTATTTAATCAAAATCAGATTTAGGTGCGAGAAATCTATTAAAACCCGGTCATCTTGTCTGTCAGGGGGAGAAGGTGCGAGCGCTCAAAGCCCAGAAAGCAGAGAAGGCTGTGGTCACAGCAGAAGTGGCCAAACTGTTGGACCTTAAGAAACAACTGGCTGCGGCTGAGGGGAAGAACACTGAGCCTGCACCTCAGAAGAACAAGAAGAAGTGAGACGGAAACAAAGGGAAAACAAAATGATGGAGGTAGAATGGTGGAGAATGGAACAAGATGTACACCAAGAGAGAGATGAGGGTATTAGCTCACGGCAAAGCCATGACAGGATCTAAGACAATGTGGTATTGGCACTGAGGACTAACGAAATGCTCGGTAGGCCGACGGGGAAATGAAAACACACAAAGAGAGTAAAATGAATGCAGCAACAGAATGGAAGGATTTGGAAAAATCCCTACACCAAAAGAAACTGATTTTATACTCTGCCTGTTATAAACTCAGCATACGATATTAGCATTGGAAGGTGTGTTGCGCATTTAAAGATGTCTTTTTATATCCTCTGGAAAAAAAAATTTTTTTGCCATTTTTCCCAATACCCTTTTTGGATCCAGACAAATAAATTAAAATTCTAATTTTAAAAAAGTCTGTACTCGTCCCCTTTGTCCATTACCTATAGTTCACAAAATGTTCTCCAAAAATCCCAATACAAACACAGTCGATTCACAAGGCAAACAAATAAATTTACATGACATGAAATTTTCTCCATCTTTTTTTATTGGACATTTGGGATTACAGAGAAGGATAAAATAAAATGGTACGGTATTTAATGCCATCAGTGATAAAAAGCCATGCATATTATTCTATGATTAACAATTTGAAAATAACAGTGGATATGTTGGCATGTTACAGCAAAAGCCATTACAGTACAATTGTATATATATTACAGCATTGTATAAAAATAGTAAATCAAGGTAGAGCAATGTAAAAATTCCACCACAAATTCCCATATTGATAGAAAAGGTCAGCTTAGAAAGTATAGCCGGGGTCCTACTTGCTTTATCTAAATACACAGTTACACATACACACAAGCCATGAGTTATAAAAGTAAGAAAGGGTATGCATTTTCTCTCCCCCCCCCCCAGAAAAAAAACAATTCTCATACTCACACTGCACTGGGCACTTTCAAACTTTTCCTGAGCTCCTTAACTCTCCACAAATTGGGGCAAATAATCTCTGCTAGCCAGAGAGCAGCCCTTAAAGTAAGAGTTACAATTTATTGCAAAATGGTGGGAACGGATGACAATGAAATGCACTCTCTGAATTACCTTCCATCTGTTCTACATACAAATCATCAAATGCTCATAACTGCTATTTATACAATCCTATCTGATGAAATGTAGGCATCGTTTAAAATGACAAACGTTCATCAAAGCCACTGTATGATTTGCACTTGGAGCGATCTGTTCCTTCCCTTCCTTTATACATGCTGTGTCTTTTTCTTTGCCGCAGTGCTGTTGCAGCCATTTCTTTTCTGTGCCTTCTCTCTTGTCTTGACTTTCATCACTTTCCTTCATCTTGACATCTTTAGCTCACTTTTTTTTTTTTAACATCGTACTTATATCTTTGGTTTCCATCCTTTCCTGTCTAAGAGGCATTTCATGACCACCATGTTGCACCTTTCCCCCCACCACTGAGTATTCCAATTCTGTAGGCCCTGTCATTTCTTTATTTCCATCTTTCATCCTGTCTTTTATCCTCATTTCCTGGTGTTGACTAGTCTCTCTATCAGGGCTCTACGTGTCCTCTGTACCTCCTCTCCCAGCCTATCAATCTCTGCTTTCAAATGCTCATTCTGCTCCGTCAGCTCCTGTACCTTCCTTTCGTTCTCGTGCTCTCTTTCTTTGCGACTCTTTTTGGCAGACGAGTAAGATGGGGGTGTGCGCTGTGTGGAGGAGGCGAAAGAGGACAAGGCACTGTTGGACCGCTCGCTGGTGGTCCTCTTGCGTTTTCCCAGGCGGGAGGATGGGTAGACAGAAGAAGAAGAGACAGGTGAGGAGGGAGAAGAACAATTTTGAGATGGCGACTGGGAAGCTGAGGAGGAGCATGATGGGGAATCGGGGACACAGGGCAGTTCATCCTCACTGGCTGAGGGAGATGCAGGATGGATATTATTAGCCTGGTGGTGTTGATGGTGGTGGTAATAATAGCCACTGCTGATCACCACTCCGCTCGCATCCACCATTCCCACTCCTCCTTCACTCAGCAACTCAAAGAACTCTGGAGGCAGCAGGTCACTGCTGCCTCCTGCCGAACTATTTCCACTCCTCCCACTCTCAGCATCTCCCCGCCGCTCCTCTGCAACAGCTGGACTCATGCAGGAGGAGGAAGAGGAGGACGATGATGAGGTGTGATGCAGAGGCTGGGTGTTGTGGATCTCCTCAGGTGCCCTCTGGACACCTTCGCCCCACGTCTGGCTTCCGTCCGTCAGCCATGTCAGAGAACAACTCTCCAGAACATCCAGAAACTCCGGCTCTTTCTAAAAAAGCACAAAACGGAAAGGTCAACACCCGTCAAAACTTGTCAAATATTGTAGTATAGATACATTTCAAAACACCTAGTATGTGAATATATATACTGTAGATAATAAGCAAAATATTATTAACTAAACTTTAAAAAAAAAATACTAATGGAAACACAATGGACGAAGACACTCACACTCATTGTGGGTGTGAAAGCCTTTTTCCTCTTCAAGCTACTGACCTCGGTGCATGTGGGGGCACGTGCCAGTTTTGCCCCTCCCGTGTCGGAGCCCAGAATATCCTGCAGGTCCTCATACCACGCCTCCAACTCTGCACCACACAACGGCCCCACGCCAGGGGGGTACGGCGGGGGCAGGTGAAGCCATTCGGCAGTCATCTCACCAATCGGTCGCAACGCACAGATACTCGGCCACACGGTTCACACTGGACCTGAAGAAGGGGAGGCAGCCGTCACACACGGTGGATTTAGGAAAATGGGGAAGATGAAGGGAAGAGGGCAGAGCAAACGCACGCTGGATGACTGACACGTCACAATAATTCCACCTCCGTTCATTTTAAAAAAAGTCGCTGGTTTGTACGATGTGCGTATCATCACCGAGAGTGTTGCAAGAGGCAGTTATCTATACAATTATTTATTCCATGACAAGACTAACTAGGCCAAAGTGCAGAACATTGTTTAATCCACTAAATCGTGGAATGGGATAACAGTGACACAAAGTGAGTAAATGACTGTACTGCACTAAAACTGTTGATAAAGGAATTTCAAAATATACACTTACAAAATTGAAAACTCAAATTTCCAGCACAGCTGACATTAAAAATAACAAACTGATTCCAATCACCATCAGAACCTGACAGACATGCAGCATTCAGAAAAATATGTAAAATATGAGAAGACCAATTTACCTTTAGAAATTCTCTGTTAATCAAGTATGCCAATATGTTGGAGATAACTTGTCCCAACAATTCTGAAAGAAAAAATGAGTATTTGATACATTAGTCCCAAAAATGTAAGCGGAAATTTTTTGAGAATTCAGAATCAAATTGATGATTTGCACAGATACAGAGCACATAGACGCACCAACAATGAAACATTAATAGCTTTTTTGAAAAACGATGAAAAAAAAAAAATCAAAAATAATAAAACAACTAAGAATGACAGTAATTGTAAAAAAAAAAAATCCAATAAGGAATTCTTGTCACTTAATCATTGTAAACAAAGAGCAAAACGCTCTCCACTGCGCCCCCTGCTTTCTACGGTCCTCAAGACACGCTGGGATCGATAAACAAGTGGTAAAAAAATTAAATAAACGACGAGTAAATCCTAATATCGATCTCTCCAGGTCTGACAGTCGCATCTGCTCTATTTAATAATTGCAGCTATCAGAAGGAAGAACAAAAAAAAAAGAATTCACTCAATAAAAGCCTTATTTATTATAATTATTGTAGACAAAGCTTTTAGATGAAACATGTCATTTCAATGGGGATTTCCACTTTAGGGTTAAAACGACATCCTAACTTGGATGGAGCGTTGCCAGGGCTGTGGGTTGCTACGTTACAGTGATAAAAAAAATATTAAATCCTCTGTAACTTGATGTCAAATGTATAACTTCCTTTGTGACCGCAACCATACATGCTCTACAAAAAAGATTTTTATTGACAATCATGTTATATCCTGGATATTTCTCATGGATTTTTTTTTGATTTTTTTTTTTTTGTGGGACTTGTCCAGTCAAAAGCCAAGACAATTACGTCATGGAAATGTAAGTCCAGCAGGAAGACTGGGCGAAACAAAAGGAAACGACCCGGGCACGAAAAAAAGTGGGTTTGTTAGGGAGGAAAAAATAATAATAATGGTAAAACCATATTTTCAGTGGTTTGCTTTGATCCCACACTGCTGTGAGTTCCAAGTGCGAGGAACCAGTGCAGCTGTCGATGTGTGGTTTTTTCGGAAAAGCACTTTCGAGTCAACAGCCCCACCAGTAACTGTCAGACGCAACTCGCACGGAGAAGATGAAAGCAAATTAACTGTTCTTAAAAATTAAATGACACCTGGAAACACCAGAAGTGGAGGTCGGAACTGAACTCTTGACCAAAATGATTCGAAAACGTGCGGCAGCGCACGACCGCCGAACTTGTTCAGCTGCGAGTCCGTGTGAGGGGGTGAGCAACTTGGACGAACGACGGAGCAAGACGGCGCGTACAAAAACAAGTGGATGTGAATTGTGATTGACTAAGACAACTGTCATTCTAAAAATGACTCGGGGAGAGCGGCCAGCGAGCATGCACGGGTCTCTTCTCCTCCCCCGGTCCCCGTGTCGGAGCCTCCAACTTCGGAATCCCGTTGAAACAACCACGAAAAACACCGAGTAACTCCGAGCCAGAGCGATTGACACGAATCTCAACTTACCCTTTTCCTTTTATTCGCTCGCCTTCTCGACTGTCTTGAACTCGAATGTGGATAGTTTAGTAGAAATTGTCGATAGCTCATGTTAACCATTGTTCAGTCTTGACGTCTGAATGTGATTCTTTCGGAAATTCCCGGTGGCGTTTATATGGAGGGAGCGGCCAACCGAACTATGCACGGGAAGGCTGATTCGCCACAACCAAACGCGCGACGGTGGCTGGTGGCGTTCCCAGCGTCCAATCAGAAGCGTGGAGTTGAGATCTTCTCCATGGCGACATCCAATGCGGTGAGCCGGAATCGTCTATGGAGGCGGGCCGTGCGGGTAAAGTCTGTGCTTGGTTGTCCCCGCTCTCGCATGTATAGTTTGTACGAGGAGCAATTGTGATGCAGTCATGAGACGGCCAGGACGAATTTGGGGCGTATGGGAGTCACATGAAAGGAATGATGCAATGCTTGGCAACCAATTTCTAGCCGGGGATAACACCAGCAGAATCAGAACATGTTTTATTAAACAGCGTTGGCTCTAACAAAAAAAAAAAAATCTAAAAATATACATATATGCACGGATGGATAGCGTATGTCGAAGAATGTTTTTTTTCCCGGAACAACAAGGCTGAATCGATTTGCTTATTAATCGTTTAATTACGGATAATTATATTTTTTTTAAAAGAAGAAAGTGATCCATTTACTTATAACGTTTTTTATTAAACGTGTCGCCAGCCGCTTGTTTCCACCTGACTGTGGTTTACAGGTGCTTAAAGTTGATCGGTAGCACCTGACATCACACACCTCCTTTATCCTGAATAATCCACACGGGGGCATGGAGATAAATGATTACAAGTAATAAAATAATTCGCCTTCAAGCGGACACTTTTCCGCCGGGATGGTGGATTCTGGTGGACAGGTGTCTTTTTTTATTTTACCAGCTGTTTGTTAAACGCCAGACGCTCGAGACGCGCGCGCGCGCTCCGTGGCGGCTCCGCGAGACGAGAACACACGCCCGGCCGGAGGAGCCCCCCCCCCCCCCCCCCTCATGTCCGGATATATTGTCAGCTCTTAATGATGAAACTCAGCAGATTTCTTCATTAGACCGCGAGAAAAACTTTTTTTTTCTCCAATAGTTCTCTCATTTGATTTATTTATTTGTTTTTATTGAATCAGTGTAACTGCTGATTTATTTGCCTTTTCCCCCTCTCACTATAACACAAGGCTCAATTTTACAAAAACAACATCGACTGACTGACACGCCACAACAAAACAATACGTCCATGGGCATTTTATGATAGATTATAGCTGATGCATAGTTATACTTATTTATACACTGTATAATTGAAATAGTAATATTTTCAATATTCCCACACCAACTTTATTCCCCACAAGGTCACATTCGCCTATGATTGACTTAATTGTCAAGATGAAATTCACCATTATAGATGATCTTCACTTACATTATATTATAGCTCTGTGACACCATAAATCGATAGTCCCTATAAACCTACCATATTGTTTATAGATCAATAAACGATAAAATAATCACTCTAGCTCCTTTTTGAAATATTAGTGTTGCCATAGTAGCTGCTGCTGCTGCTGCTGCTCAACGTAACATTTACAGACATAACTGGACCGTAAAAAGAATATACTGTGTACTGTATCACAAATTCAGTATTTCACACGAGAAGGTTCACACGAGCATTGTAGTTTTTTGTGTTTTGTGTGACACCGTATCATTGATAAAAGTCTAAATACACATTGAGGACGACGCACACAATTAATGTCGCTAATAAAAAATGTAAAATATGAGATTTAAAAACCATTCATGGGTTCAGCCAGGTCGCCCCCTCGAACACAGAAGGAGCCAGACACAACATGTTGTCCTGTGAAGGTGATGGTGTTGGATCATGGAGAGGGTGAACAACAGCGTCAACCACCACCACCACCACAACAACAACAACAACAACAACACAACACCACCAGGTTTCATGTGTGTGTCACTGTGGATGCGGGCTCCTCGTCCCGCTGCTGACACTTTTTTCTGCCCTTAATCCCAAACTCAGCACACACACACACACACACACACACACACAACTGTTCTCCATGCGCTGCGCGCGGCGCAACGTGCGCAGCCCCATAGCAACAGCGCCAAGCAGCGAATAGAAAGCTCAAAAACTGTCTCTAGGACCCGGGTTAAAGCGCTGCAGGAAGCACCGCCAACACGTCACGACTTGAGTGGCTGTTGCTGAGTAGTTCAGCGTACTTTCTCTCTCTCCACACACACACACACACACACACACTGCCCCCCTCCCTCTCCAGCCCTGCCGTCTGTTTATTTTGTCAGTCCCATCGTCTGTGTTGTGTTCATCATGAAAACACTGTTTACAACCTCAGATCTAGGTTGCCTCTTGTTCAGGGTTTTATAGAATAGATGATGATGGTGATGATGGTCCCTGCTTCTACCTGGTTGTCCTTTCAGTGGAGACCTTTATGATAAAAAAAATATGATAGAATCAATATGCTGTAGGAAAACAATTGTCACTTATTTGCCTTTTTTGTCTTCCGATTTTTATTTTTCATGACACTTGTCAAGTGACTTGAGGTCAGAGTGTAAACAAACTGGACATTGTGCGTTCATGTGGATCAGCTGTTAGGTTAGATTTGGTCTGGTTGTATATGGAGGTATATGTTTTCCTTGCTCGGAGCCAGATCTCACAATGCCTTTTAATAACTACACAAAATGAGCCATTTATTACATCATAGATTACATATCATGCCAACAAAGCAGGACTCAGTACTGCAAAAGCCCATATAACTTTACCAAACTGTAATATCATGACAGGTGTATCTATAGTTACAGATATATAATACAAAACACTTAAAAAAACAACAATATGTTTCAATAATAATGACAAAGAAACAAAATGATTTAATTCCAAAACTGTGGACGAGGGAATTTATTTGTCTTTGTTGTGCTGCCACACAGATTTAGAGCAAATGCTTGTGTGTGTGAAATGTAACCAACAAGCAGAAATGCAAGAAAAAACAAAACAGTGGTGGTTGCTGTTGTTGTTAGTGTTTTTAGTTTATTATCTACTAAAACTCTAATCTGGGTTTATTGTCATTCTTTTGTTTCACAGACAGAACGAGTCTGGGGAATTTCCAGTCACCGCACACCATACTCCTGTCTTTCTGTCCGGTGCCCTTGGTCAAGGCTCCACACCCAGTTACACACACACACACACACACACACACACACACACACACACACACACACACACACACACACGCCCCAGCTGTCGGAAATCTTCCCCTCTCTGAGGGGGGACCAACTGATACAGCTGTTAACATGGTGATACAGTAAATCCTTTTCTCCCTCCCTCTCCCTCTCTCTCTCTCTCTCTCTCTCTCTCTCTCTCTCTCTCTCTCAACATGTCCTCCAGCTCGTTCTCTCCGTCTCTAACAAAGACGTCCTCACCTTATCAGAAATTGTGGCCTTTAGGTGGGATCTGGAAGAAAAGACAAAAAAAAAAGTATTCCAAAAAGAAAATCTAAAATCTCTGGCAGTGTGAAATGTCACTTCAAAGTTCAAAGTGACAGTGACACACTGGTGACATATTCAACGCGTTAAAAATGTCAGACAATTATGACTAACAGTACTTTGTCTTTAAGGTTCAAGGTTTCCCATCTTTACTACATTCATCTCTTTTGCCAATGCCCACGGCAGCCGAGGGCCAATATTGCAGTTCTCTATTGTCTGCTGCTGATGCCCATTAATCGACTCATTTGCATTTTATTTGCTCAAGAAGTTTCCCATCCATCATTTCCTCTACAGCAGAACACCCAGCATTCACACGAGGCAGCAACTCATCTAAATGGCTGTAATGTTTAAAAAGGATTATATACAAGTTATACAACCACTGAAATTTTGTCATCCCTTGTCGCCCCACCCAGGTTCACCAGCTGAACTGTCACATCCACTTGTTGAGATTCCTGCGTTCGGAGCTCCAGAGCGACTTTGCAGACAATCTAGTTACGTATGTTTAAGCCCGGAGCGTCACCTATCTTCACCCTACCATCTCCGTCTTCCCACTTTGTCATTCGCTACAAGCCTAATTCTGCCCCACAACGGTATCCACCCTACTTTCACTGCACTCACACCTCCACCCACTCCACCTCTTCTGTCCTTTCTCTCTGCTCCACCACAGGCGCCTCGCCCCCGTCCAACAGACCGTTCAGGAGAACCTGACAAACTGATACAGGGGTCCCTGAGCGATTTAAAAAAAACAAACAAACAAACTACATTTATCCCTCTGCAGCTTGTCGTGGATATGTGATGTCAGATGTTGATTCTCTGCGTCTAGATTTCCTTGCCTCTGTCTTATTTACAGCATCTCTCCCTTGTTAGACATGTTTCTATTGTTTGCTCAGATAGACGCAATATTTGTGTTGTAAATAAACTAGAATTTAAAAAAAAAAAAAATCACAGACACTTGTAATGACAATTTCCACAACCATTTTGTTACAGTGTTTTTTTTCATGATTTTGCTTACAGTACAGAACAGACACGAATAAGCATGTGCTATAATGATCATCCAAATCTATAGCTGCCTTGATTTTTTTAATTCCTTGCCGTCAACATTTGTGTCAAAGGTAAATCATAAGGTGGGAAAAACAAAAACCAGCCCCAGCGAGGGACTGCAGGGCACTTCACTTTAAAAGCCCGTCTGAAGAGGTGAGTTTACAGGCAGCAGGACAACACACACCAGGCTCCTGCTCCATCCTCATCTTCTTCTCCCCTTGGTTCCCCCCCCCCCCCATATGAGTACGAGAAACAGATTTAGGAGCAATTGGTGCCCCCCCCCCCCCCCCCCCCCCCCGCCTCCCCGCTCTGTGCCCCCCCCCCCACCGCCTCCCTACTTTGCCCAGTGGAGTAAAGGTTGGTGGAAGCCGAGACATATTAATACATGTACAGTTCACACGAGTAGCAGTATATTCTAGGATTTATGTGACTAAAAGTCCTCTTAAGAATATTTTTTCAGTTTTGATTCTCAACCTATTCTGTTGAAATTGACTGTTTTTCCAACAGGGATTCTGTCTCGATCGTTCATTCGCTGTCCATTTATCCTTGTTGGTATTCAGAGAGCTACAGTCTGAAATACATTTTTAATATTTCACGCCGTTGTTAACAACATTTCGAACTGAACCCCTGGTAAACCCTCGGCCGGTAACCGCGTGGAAACGGGTCTTAACAGATGGGGCTGGGCCGACCCAATCTGGTGCACCCAAAATAGAAGGACAAATGCAGTATAACATGATATACAGTACACACAGTATGTCTCTGTGCTCATCTGGGGCATTCCCCTTCTAAGTCGGAGCTCTGGATCTAATTCCCTGTAAGCCACACTTGATGTGTCAGGTCCGAGCAGGCGGGTTCTCCAGCTCACCCACAAGTGTAGGGGAAACGGAAGGAAAGTTCACAATCACAATTGAATTCACTCTGGAATTGAAGAGAGATGTGACACGGGGCAATGAGATGAAGCTACACGCTGAAAGAGTGCAGCAGAAAATCTGTAAAAAATCAAATCAAATCCAAGTCAGCTAAATTATCCAGTGGCAGACATGTGGAAAAAATGTTTCTATCCAGCCAAAGGGGGCCGTCAACCCAATCTGTGTCGACCGTCCAGAAACCAACCTTTGACTGGCCTTTTTCTGCCTTTGACTCTTTGAATCCCTGTTAACTATTAATCCACTTGTGGCAGCTTGTTGCATAATTTACTTACAGTAACTCTGAGGAGCTGCTGTGCCTGGATGACTCATCCGAGGGCACCTGATCCTGACCCTGAGGTTCGTTATCTGTCTGCCTGGCGACACGAATACCATCACCTGACAGCAAACACGCCTGGTGGCTGCGGTTTAAATCACGCGTCAGATTAGTCCCGACACGAGTAAAACCACTGACTCGATCTTATTGACCTGGACGCTTTATTGTTTCTTGTAGGTGTGTTTACAAAAAGAAACAAAAGCATTTGATTTCATTTTTCTATGGTCCTGTCAGGTTTGTAAATTCTTATTGTAAACAAAATATATATTTCTGGGACATTTTTATGCCTTTATTATAGAGCTGGCGGTGGAGAGGCGCGGAGGGTTATACAACAAAGGAAGAAAGGACCATCAAGTTTGGCAAGTTTTCTTTCCTCCCCATTTATTATATTGTTCGTCCACTTACAACGAAGTGAGTGTGGAACGTAAAGTTATTATTCTTTGTAAATACAAACTTGATTGTTATGAATGTGACATTTTAAGGGTGTGATAATATTTCTACAGGGGGATTCTTTCAAAGTATAACAGCATGCAGAATAGTTCACAACACTCATGTCTACTGTAAGCGGACTACCTGTGTTTGGCCCTGTTTTATTACATACTATGCTGACACCTGCTGTTCATTAACAGGCATAACAATTATTTATATTAAAGATTTTTTTTTAAAGATTTTTAATATCTACATGATCAAAAGGTAAGAATTCAATTGAGACAGCAAATATTTTAAATTTGTCAGTGTATGAAATAGTTTCACATGTATCACAACCAGGAATTTGACTATATTCTAATATATTTTTACGATGCAAAGTTAGTATGTTGCTTTGCTACTCTTTATCATTATTACTTCACTGTGTGATGCTCTGCTTCGTAAGGTTAAAACAAAATATTGATTTCCTAAGTAGGGATGATGCTGGAAGACAGAGTTGATCGTTTACTTATGAAACATAAATTTGCCAGTTATCTGGAGAAGGACAATGTTCTTTATTAAGTCAATTAATTGATATGTAACAGTGTATGTGATATCTCAATTTGGTATTTTTTTATTAATATTTTTGTCTTATTTTTTTCCCACATTTTGAAGTTTTGTTTTTTGTGAGTTAAGATTGTCTTGTACTACCAGAAAGGGAAAGGCCAAATAAAAATGTAATTTATTTTTCCATAATGTTCCAGAATTTGGCACAACATGGCTACATGCTCAAGAAAAGGGGAGAAAGAAACTTGGTAAGATTAATACTTTAAAGTTGTGATGGTATTTTAACTTTTATATTTTCCTTCCAACCGATTCAAGAGCGAGGTCAGCGGCTATGTGAACAACGTTGTCATTATCAAAACATGAAATAACATGAGCCGAGCTTATCGCACTTTGTTTCGTTTATTGATCGGTTTCCATGGCCACAGATGAGCAGTACAGTTGACTGGGAGGCAATGACGAAGCAGATTAAAAGTTGGTCTGTGGCATCTGGTCTCAGTCATAATATTATAGTTACAGGCGACTGAGTGTGAAGAAGAAAAAAAGAAAAGAAAAAAAAAGGTACACAAGCATATTTACAAGCTTTTCTTCCGTGACATGGCCCTGACACTTCTGCTACCACTGTATAGAACAACTGATCTTGATTGAGTTTTTCCATTTTTTTTTTTACATAGTTGACAGCATGTTAAATGTGTCACCTATCAACCCAACATCACTGTGAACCATTTCATCTGACCAACGTATACAGTACAAATCTAGTAATAGTATGACGTTCCAAAGGAATGACAGAATTTCTTATGTTTTAATACTAAGAATTATAAAAACAATCCAGTCTAAAAGTCGATAAGCAGGGGACTGCAATCAGAGGGAAGTGGAGAAATGTGTTTTCAGCTGATATCAATCTGATGCAAGAGAAAAGGAAGAGGAGAGGAAAGGAGGGTGGACAAGAACATTTTGTCTCCTTTTTTTTTGTTATTTCGTCTTTTTCCAGCGTTCTAATATTCCACTTTGTGAGAAAAAAGGCAGAGGCATGAGTAGAGATCGAGAACGGGACAGTGTTAAAACCCCGGTCCCCTCTCGGTGCGTCTCTAGCCAGATATTAATTTGTCCGTGTTCTTCTCTCTCCTGGACCGACCCAAACTCTGCCAGCGCTTATTTGGAGAGCTTCTTCATCCGCTCATCTAGTGAACCAAAGTTCTCTTCTATAGCCCCCAGGTTTTCCTTCATTGTCTGCTGGACCTTGAGGAGGAAGAGAAGAAAGATAAACAGTTAGGTGAGAAGTGACAGAGATGGAAGAGAGAGAGGATTAGGGTCGGAGGAGAAAGGTGGTGTAAAAGTGTAGAGAGAGGGTTAGTGAGAGGTGCTGACACAAGAGGTTACCAGATTTCTAAATCTAAAATGAATAAATGAATGAGAAATTACAATATTTTTTGAACGCAATATCTTATCAACCATTTTCATTCTGTTTTATCAAAGATAAAACATTCACTGCTTTCCCATCATTGTAGATATCATGGCTTTTGTAAATTGGGCTGGACGAAACAACATTCGAAGACATCACTTTTTACATGTCACGGACAGATTAACTGATGATAGAAACAATTATTACATGCAGCATTTTATATTCTATCTATATTAAATATGTTTTACCCAAATGTGTCTTAGGAAATACAAGTTCAATTATAATGGGTTTAATTCTGAATATGTTATTGAAAGTCGTCATTACAAAGGAAATGAAGTTGCAAGAGGCGACAGAATAACTACGACTTGCTGAATAAGAAACTGTGTTTTCTGACGTCAGATTCAGTAACTCTCTACGGCCGTTGGCAACTTTCAGGACACAATGGGACACTCATGAAATTTCAAACTTCAACAAAGCTCATCAAAAATAAAGGTTTCATTCGACAAGGCACCGCTTTGTCCGTCTGGGCAGGAGCTTTCGACTGTGGACGCTCAGGTTAATTGTTGACTCCAGACGAGACTCTGTCCTCCTGAAAGGAAGCTGCACTTTCTCACATTGTCACCTTGGACCATGAAAAGCCGCCTTCGCCGCACTCTGAAGTGTATTGTAAGACGCTTCTTAGACTCATTTATTCCACATACAATAGAGGCTTTTGCCAAGTGGCTGAGTTTATCAAATAGTTTCAACATTTTCACTTCTGTAAAAAAAAAAAAAAAAAACTTCTGTTGACAAGAAGCAACGTCAGGGATCGAGCAAGATGTTCACTTAAAAGATGCAGTTTAGGCCAGTGGTGTGGCGTCAGGGCAAGCAGTGCTTGACCAAAATTACTCGTCAAATATAATGACATCTCTCTCAGAACAGTAATAAATGTATATCCTCTTACTGGTCATTGTCTCCAGAAGTTAGGTTGACTATCGTTCATATGTCATTTTGTAGGCGTGTCTGATGGACAAAGGCTGGGGCTTGTCAAGCAGACGAGGGAATAGTATTTTTGTACGTTTCTGCATATGCATTGAGGATGATACAGGGATCTCTGACAGGTGACTAGCTACAGCAAGCTACAGACAAGTGTGCCTGTCGAGCACATTGCGAGTCCCACACTCTTCTGTGGCATCCTCTGTCTCGGGGGAGACGATGGGAACAGCATTACAATGGATTTACAGTATCTCGTCTCCCGTTGTTCAGTCGAGCTTGAGGTCCTTACCTGTGTCAGCAGAGTGTTATTGTCCTTCAGAGAGTTGTTGATCATCTGCTGAGTGGTGTCCAGGTGGGTCAGCAGCTGGCCAAACTGCATGGCTACGAAACAGGCGAGAAACAAGTTCAATCTGAGACTGATAAAGGACTTGCCTGAAAGATTAAGCCGAGTATTTACTCGTTTGCCTTCATCGGTAAAGAAAGATGAAATCAGTGCAGCTAAAACCTCATTGAGCGAAGGATACTTTCGGCTGTAGACTGTGACAGATCACCGCAGACAGAGGCGGGATGATAAATGAGCCGCTTCAGCTCTCAGAAAAAAATGATCAATATGATCCATTAATGCCAAGGTTCTGCTTTCATGTGCTTAATAACAAAGAGATGATGATGTGATATCTAACATCATGCATCTCTTTCTCCCCAGGGGGGAGTTGAACAGTGCTGAAAGAATTAGTCTAATTCTATTAGCATTTTCTGTCTCCCTTTTCACTGATTTCTTGCCCTCTGTGATAATAGAATGGCACGGTTTAGGCTAATTCCGTTATCCATTTGAATTCCATTTTCGCTTAGTTTTCATATTTCGTCACACGCATGCACACGCACACACACACATGCGCGCACACACGCACACACACGCACGCACACGTTCCCATTGCGGATGTAAATCTTTGTAACCATGTATAAAATCCAGCACAGTTGCTGCCTGAAAGCTGATCCGGGTTCACACCCTGTTATGTTCAGTTTCTTTATCCTACATAGTTTGAATCATTAATGCCACTCCCCTGCCCCCCACTAACCTACATACATCCTCCCCTTGAACTCTCATGGGTGTCATTCCAAGGTTCTTCTCCGCTCACATAAAAGCGTAGAACATAAATTATCCACGTTTCCTGACTGGGGTGAAAATAAACCGACCCAATGGAGCAACATTATCACAATATTTGCAATATGAAAAACCAATTTTCTCAACACCAGGACATTCTTGTAATTATTTTTTGTTTAGTTATGTGACAACAAATAATATTGTCTCACGACGACAAAAAAGTATTTTGAGCTAAAAACCCAATAAACCAGTTCCAGTTGCTGTGCGTTACCTTGCTCATGCAACTCCTTGACAGCGACAAGCCTCTGCACCACCTGGGGTATAGAAGTGGACATGGCATCCCACTTCTGCACCACGTCATAGAGCTGCGACACCTGACATGTAAACACACACACATTTAATACCAACATAAAGCTCTGCAGCTAAAAGGCCAAAGGATTGACAAGTGAAATAATCACTGATCTATAAACAAGATATAAAAATGGACAGTGATGAATGTTTTCCTGCAACTCAGTATATTATCAACACAGTGTTACTGTGGTGATTGTGCCATGTAGACTACATGTCTATCTGCATCCACATAAAGATCAACATCGACACCTACATTCAAACTCGACTCCATGATGGAGCTACGGCTTTTTGTACCATTTCAATTCTTCTTAAAAGTAAATCATAATTACAGTATTTCTCAAAGCCCAGAACAGCAGGTTATTTCACACTTACTAGTTTAGCAGTTTTTCTATTTGGATTTCTTATATTTGTTTACATTTGTATGTTGTGTTGCCTGATACCGTGCTGCTGTAACTATTTCCCAGTTTGGAATCAATAAAATTACATCTGTCTATCTACAATAATGAAAATAAACACTGAAGTACTTTGTGTATCACAATAATGATAATATAGCTAAAACAACCTGCCCTCTACTGGTCTATTGAGGGTAAAACACTATACGAGAGTTGATGCCTACAACAGACTCATGAAAACATGACCCTGGATGACATGCACACCCCACAGCTGGATCTGACATTCGTAGTGCCTGATGATTAAATGTTGGTATGTCTGTGTTAGCCGTTTGTTAAAAACGGCACGAAATTCACATTGAATCTACGCTGGTACTCGTCATTATTTAGTCTGGCTGCCACGGGCTAGACTTTATCAATTCTGAAAATGAAAATCTTTAAAAGAGAGAACCAGGAGGATTATTTCCTGTGACGCAACAATATTAATGGATATATTATACCACTTCTGACCAAAACATCTCGGCTTCATGATGGCAGGAATCTGCCTGGAGTGTCTTTCACCTGAAAGTGTGGGGGACTTGCCCGTTTTCATCGATTTTACGGAGCATCTGAGATTTATATGGCATTTAGTTTTCATGGACGCACAGGGAAAACTAACCTTGTTTTGTGTATCAGCATCCTCAATTGCCCCCTTGTGTTTTGCGATCTCGTTCATCTTCCCGAGGACACTCTTAATGGGAGTTAAGAAAAAAAAAACATTTATTAAAACTCACCAACAGAAATATACTTTCCAACAACCCCCAAACATCCTTGATTACCTTTTTTATCCTTTTTTAACGAGAAAGTTACAGTAGATACAAACACATGCAGTATGAACGGCTGATAAAAAAAAAAGTTTTCTGTTTTTTACATTTGTTAGATACACAAGATACAACTCGTATAAAAGTTGGCCTTGGATTTGCTGGGCATCACCTTAGCCAGAGCTTGGCTAGCTGTTTTCCCCTGTTTGGTACATCCCAGACTAATCTCTGTACTAAATAAAATTCAATTGAGCTTCTCATTGAAACCTCCATAAGACAGCAAAACAAACAGATCCCCCTGAAATAATTCATTCCTTCAAAACAAAAGGCATTCATGGGAAATCTACTGTACAAATAAGGTTGTAATTAAATCATAACAGACCATCTGTTAATATCCAAAGCCCCCTTCCTTTTCCCTAACCAAGCACGATGAGCAGGAATTAGTTACCTGCAGTCTTGCCTCCACTTGATCCAGAGTGGAAGAGTCCAGTGCACTGACTCTCGCCTGCAGGAGTTCTATAGTGTCCTGATAAAAACAACACACACAAACACACACAGACACACACACATATTATATGTGAGCAGCAATGAACAAACCTGGAGGAGCCAATGTCCCGTTTGAAGTGTGAGTCAGTTCTCTGGCTGCACATCAGATACACAAAGGTAAAACTACAGAATACAGATTCCACCAGGTGCTACGAAGAAAGTAGACGACCTCTTACCATCAAACTGGCTCCTTGTACACCAGTGCTCAGTGGTCCCTGCAACAGAAACACAAAGAGGTGAAAAAATGACACTTTGTTAGGGGGAGATGAAACCAGCCTCATCTTTTACATAAATCAAGTGGAAGATTTTCTTTTCGTTTCGGAAGCATGGAAATTCTGCTGGTGTGTGAGTGAAAGAGAACAGGAGGTAAACAGATTTAGTGTGAATGAGACAATGTGTGAAGATGTGTGTGTGTGTGTGTGAGTGTGAGAGAGAAAAGACTGAGTGTGACTCGTCGTGTACCTGCTTGTCTGATCCGGAGCCAACAGAGATTTCCAGCTCAGCAAGACGCTTCTCCAATTCCGCCATCTGCAAGGAACGAATAACAGCAACACATGGTTGCACTGTGACAACAGCATCCTACAAGACACAAGACACGCTCACACAACAATCCATGCACACAGCTCTCTCTCTCCCTTTTGCATAATTTATTGCCATTAAATATTCTGACATTCCTCTCAAGACAATGTAAACACATACATGTCAAGGAGATCAATGCACTGAAACATATGCTCGTTTTATGAGTGAATTCATCTCAGTCTAAGCCGCCTCCACCACCCTACTTTACCTTGGCAGACTCATTGAATTTCTCCTGCTCCGGTCTGCTGTGCAGCTCATAGAGTACCACTCCGTCTGGGCCCTTGGCCGATGCCGCCGGCTTGCCGTCTCCCGCGGTGCTGCCGCGGCTGCCCTTGGCCACCTCCAGCTGGGTGAGCAGACGCCTGCGGGAAGGAACGAAAAAGGGAGCAAAAAAAAAAGGATTATATGTTCAATATTGTTATCTGGCCCCCTGTGCTGCCGTGTCTGTGCCCCCTCCCTCTCTCTTGCCTCCGGTCTTTTCAGGGTTGATAGTGAAGTGCATGGTCAAGGTGATCTTTTTACAACACTTGTGTTCTGACAGGTTTCCAGTCTCTCTATGCCGACTCTCACTTAATCCCTCACCTTCTGCAGTTTCTTTCTCCCTTCCTTAATCATCTGTTCATCACTTCCTATGCTCCTCAGGAAGCGCTACGCTGAGATTGGCAGGGTTTATGTGGGCAACTGATACCAGCTGTACTGCCTTTTCCTGATCTCCTTCTCCCTCCTTTTATCAGGGTTGTAGTCCAGGGCTCGGTGAAATGAATTCCCCTGCTCTTCTCTCTTACGGACTCACACCGTTTCTTCAAACTTCTCGATTTCCACTACGTCTCTTCATACAGTCCCTGCCAAGTAGCTCATCGTTTCAACGGGGTCTGATAGGTTGTAGCATCAACTTTTCAGATTTCAAATGTGTTGTTCTTCATCACCTTGTCACCCTCCTTTCAGCTCACCTTGTCAGTGCTCCGTCTGGGTCGGCCAGGTTGATGTGCGCCTGTGGTCCCAGCAGTGAGTCGAGATGGGCAGAAACCAGCTGCTGTTTGAGCTGGGCGGCCTGCTGAGCCAGCACCACCGGGGTCAGGCGCTCCTCTGCGTTGCTTTCCTTTGTGGCAGCCTGTAAGACGAAGGACACTGAGGTAACTCAACAACATTGAGGTTGGTTTTTTTTGTTTTTTAATGCAGTGGTTGATTAAACTGCAGATGTTTGTTTTGTTGTTTTCACATGTGACAGAATTAAGGGGGAATTCCAGTATTTATACGTTGGCCTGAACGACACATTCTCACAATTACAACTGCAAAGGGAAACTACTAACCACACTAAATAACTAATCCAGCTAATGTCTCGCTTTATTTATTTCTGTTTGGACTCAGAGACAAAGTGTTTGGAATTTTTTATGTAAATTTTAAGTTTATTTTGAACAGGGAGCTGATTTCAACAAGTTCAACTTAAAAAATGTCTAATTCCACAGAGAAAGCAATTAAATGAAGTTCATATTGTACTAGTATCATATTGGCCAAAGTACCAAAGTACAATGAAAATCCAGCAGGGAAAAAAAACACAACAACTTAAATTATCTCTTAAAAATCCAGCTCTTCCCCAAATTCACTGCTTTTACAGCTCGTTTGAAAGCTTCCGGTGACCGTAGTCAGAACGGCCACAATAATGAGGACAAACTGGTTGAAAAAACCCCAGATTTGCCATTAATACAAGTATGACAAAGGACATTTTCACTGATGCCTGACCAATAAGTTACCTCAAACTATGCCACTCTCAGTCATTGTGGTTGTGCAAGTGAATTACAGTATGTTCTCATCCAAGCATGCAGCCTTTGACTTCAACATTCACGCCAGCTTCCCCAGTGGATTTGAATACATCGCTTGGAGCATGTCAATTGCCCCAAGGAAGACTTTCATGAGTCTAAATTTAGAGGCTGTAGCAGAAAAGCAGCTTGTTTCCACAGTGAGGCAGCTCATTCTGTCAGTGTGACCTGCATGAGCTCATAACCACTGCAGATACTGTCGGTAAAACAGCCGATTCAAGGGTTGTACTGGAAGTTGGTGTTGACAGACCCTGCTCTGTGTGCATTCGGGATAATGACACGCAAAGTTTATTCATTTCTGGGTCGTGTTTTTTTTTCTTTTTTCCCCACGTCTAAATTGCAATTCCTTGCACAAAACTCATTTTGTGGAATGAATTTTTGGTAGAGGTGTTGGCAGTACTTGGGTACCAACCTAATGCACAAATTCTCAAAAAGACACTTTTATTTTACGGTATCGTAGGTACCGTAGATGCTGACAGTAATGGAGAGAAACCATCTAAAACTCTATTAGAATGTTCTACGCTGATGTCAAACACAAGCGGAACAAGATGGAGGAGGGCAGACACGGTAAACCACAACATGTGGAAAGGCGGCGGCAAATGTGGTTGCGGCAACAGGTCTGCAGCAACTTGTGGAAAAAACTAAAAGCACAAGAGTCGTGTATGGAGACATATCTAAGCACCTCCAAGACAGTAATCAGGGTGAGTAACTTTATATTAACAGCTAGTCATGAAGATGTCCTGAAATGTTACTGTAACTATCTGCAAATTAAGACAGTTGGCATCTGCAATCTCAACGTTCACAAAGGCTAAAGTTGTCTTGTTCAGGCCAATGTCGTGATAGCACACAACGTTAAGTTCAGCTTGTCAAAATATAATTTTCAATTTTTAAATGAATATTTTCATATTGTTGGTCTGTCACTGTGTGATTGGTTCTATTTTTTTCGCCTCGGTATCGAACTTGGTAGAGAGAATTATAGAATTATAGACCATATTTCTCGTACCAGGACATTCCTACTCTCCTGTGCATCAGTAGACACTGGACATAAATATAACATCTCTGAAACCACTCGAGAAAAGGTACAGGCAACAAGATAAAGGCTGGATAATCAGTGTAAACCGTCCCTAGTCAAGTCTTATGGGTGAGGCAGAAGTGTGCTTGTGTGTGTCTTGCTAACAGTTTACCTGGATGGTATCCACCTCCTGCGTGAGTTCCTGGATCTCATTCACCAGACGCTGGTACTTCTGCTGGGGTGTCTCTTTCACTCCACAGCCCTCTCCGAGCTTAACAACGATGAGAGGAGAGAGCATTGAGAAATAAAAAGGTATGAATATTACACAACAGCAAAGTGAGTCAAGCACAGAGTCTCAGACTCCTTATCAGAAAACACATTTAGCAAATGAAATGAAAATCGTGGTGTTGTTGTTACCATAAAAATGGAACACCTAAAAGAAAAAAAAGCTGATTTCTGCTGAATAAAATATACTCACAATTTCAAATTCTCCCGATTCATAGCCCACTCTTCTACTTTTACTGATTCTGTCTGAGAAGTCTGCGAAAAGGAGACAAAAGGGATGTGAGAGAAATCCAGAAAAACAAACAAAGCAGCAGAATGGAATCAGTATCAAGTCCTTCAGTTAATAAGTTAACATGCATTGATAAGTTAAAAAAATTATTTTTCATCCAGCACAAACTGACCAAGTCCCTTCGTGGTGACATGCTTGTCTTTGAACTTGTCATAGGCAGCGTTGGGGTTGACCACGATCCTCTCTACGCTGTCACTGCAGAGCTCCTCCTGTTGTTGGACAACAACAGGAAACAGTGTCAGACCAGTGTGAACAAAATCAGAAAGGACTGATGAGACAGCAAACATTTCACAATGAGCAAAAGGTCTCAAAGCCCAAGGCGGACTTGAAATATGTTGGCGGATGAGGTAAGATCCGGGAGGAAAACTTAAACTTGATCATTGCCGTGGAGATATGGTATCAGAGATACTGAATTATGTGTTTGAGTCCATGGGTGTATTATCGCACACATAGGTCAGATACCCACAGAAATGAAAAGTCATTGAAGCCATAAATCATGAAAATATGCAGGAGACTCACAGCCATTATTTGTGGCACCAGATGATTTCAATATAATTTAGAGACGAGAGACAGATGAGCTAAATTAGATATTACAGCCATGTCAAGGCCTGATTGTGTCAGAAACGTGCGAGTCATTATGGAAATATGGAAATCATACATAATTCGGCATGAATCTGCTATGGTCAAAAAAAGTATTAAAATGAATGAAAAAAGGGAAAACTAAAATCTAGAAGCCGCTACATTCACATTTCTAAATGATGCTTCTTTGATTAGTGAATTTGGGGCATACACAAGACTGTCATTTGATCAACACTTCCATGTGATCTATCATGATGAACTAGAGCCTATGGATTGGATTAAAACACCAGTGACACATACAGATAGATAGATGGCACGAGTCCGGACTCACACACAGAAAAAAAAAAATACAGAACAACAAGACACACAGAACACAACAAAGTTACACAGATGAAGGGAAGGAGGGAGGAGGAAGAGGGGTTGGTGGTGGTGGAAGAGGAGGAGTGTTAGTCAGGCTCTTACCAGCTCCTTGGGTTTCCAAAGAGAGTTAGAGAAAGTAACGGAAGAGCAGAGGGAGAGAAAAAAGTAGGGGGGAGAGAGAGAGAGACAACACAGATTAATGTGGTTATCACATGCCATGCACACAACAGGAGCAGTCGGCCAGGGTCGGGGGGAAGATAAGAAAGAAAGCAGTGTTCTGAGAGTTTTCTGCTTAAACCCTGGAGACACTTTGTTCAGACAGCTCGTGATGCCTACAGTTCTTTTATCTCTCCCCTCCAATTCAAGGTGGTATAATGCCCCATTAACACCACCAACTAACTTTCTCTGTTGATTATTTATAATGCAGTTATCATATGCTCTCGTGGAGTGCACTGTATGTCTCACATAAAAAGGAAATTCAAGAAAATTCAAAAAGAGAGTTCAAAGTGTATTTGAATACATTCCAAAAATGGACGTAAATCGCACTTAATAACACGCAGTTCATCGCTAGACAGGACTTATCATTACTGTATAATAACACAAGGCTGGGAAAAACTATGGCACTAAAAAGTGAGTCTGCAGCTCACCCGTGACTAAACAAACATGAGTGAGAGTGGAAACACAAAATTTGTGATGACAAAGATCTGGCCAATAACTTATCCACCTAATAAGATAATGCAGATACTTATCAGAAGCATCCCTACATAAAATATGCAGTATACACTGGGTAATGTAACTGTGTGCATCATTGGCTTCGGTGTACACTGAATTTCTGAGTAAATTAGCAGGAAAACCTGTAGGACATAGAAAAGCCATCATCATGGCCAATGATTAATTGTTGTCTTATTGCATTTTTTAAAAATATGTTTCTGTCTGTATCATGATACTTTGACTCACCAGTACCTAATGAAACAATCTGACATTTCTATATTAACTATATTAGTTAAATATTAACTAAATGTCGAATGCAGATTCTGACTCAGATTTTGTCATAACCATATTATCATGCAGTATATCATCATATTCATTAATAGCAGTGTGATATATGCAATGTCCCTGAAAGACCACACATTGTAAACACAAGCCTTTAAAATGTCCAGTTAGTTAGTAAGAATAGTGTGGTTAGTCAGGAGGCACTTGTTAGAAAACAATGACAGGTTAACAAAGGAAATCTCTGAAACAAATAAAAAATCACTTCTCTGTCAGGAGACTAAAACATAAAGACACACTGGGGCCTTCACTGCTTTATCAAAGCATAGCAGAATGAAAGAGGGAGTAAAAGTGCAGCTGAAGACCCATCAACATAATTATGCCCTTGAAAAGTTTAAACGAGCAACACAAATAGGAGGAAAAGAATCAATCTCCTGCACTTCAAAACAGTCAACAATCAATGAATTACAGAGCACATGAGAGTCACTCTATTAATCTTTAATTTCTTCCCAATCAAAGGAGGTAGGAAAAGTTGATATGAGATTTTACAAAAAACGTGCATAAAAAGCATGGCATGAAGCTCACAGAGAACAATTGTGCCAGTCTTACTTGTACAAACTAGGGGTCCAAGGAAGGGTGGGGAGGAGTCAAAACATGGGCAAGGGTATGGGGGGAACGAATGTGGACACAGAAGGGAAAATACCATTAGGATTCACTCAGCTGGTCAGTAAGAGGCCAAGACATGTATAAAGCATAGTGCGACCAGTGTCCCTTGACTGTTTAAAAAACGCTTCCCAATAAAACTGTCAAAAAAATCAACTGAACTTAAGTTGTGTTAATGATGGTAACAGTGAGATTATTAAGGCATCACAAAATCACCATCATGACAGAAATTTTGTTGCAGACTCTGGTGCTTTGGGGGGAATGTAATCTTATCTTCCCCTTAAACACCTCTGTCCATATGTAAATAAGCAGTTATGCTCATATGCTAACAAATGGAAGATAAACATGAATTTGTATGGAACAGCCAAAACATTGTGTCTTCCTATTTTTTGTCATACCTCTTCCACCTCCAAAATGAAATGACACCTCTTTTAACATAGTTTCAACAAAAACCGAACAGAAACACCTTCAGGATGAGGGATCGATTGCAGGGCTGTTGTACTAGACTGCAGTAGGTTTAGCTACTAGGAACGTTTGAAAAATAGTGCACGAGTTGTGTGATGGTGGAATAGTTCGAATCGGCGGTGGAGAATCCGGTACGAACCCTGGCTTTGCCTATACAGAGAATGGTTGTTGTGATGAAGAGACCCTTTATTAATCCTTTAGGTGTCTGTGTGGGGTTTCTCAGAAATTGTGCTCGTCTTTCCGGGTGGTGTTCTCGGTCCTGTTTGTATTTTCAAATGTGGTCAAGTAACTCAGTGTCTCGCATCTATGTCTGCTATAATTCAAAGACGGGATTCTGATATGATTCACTATCTGTTATATGCAAGGAGATCACGGATCACATTAGTGTGTTTGCATTTCGTCCTTGCATTGACAGGGATTGTGTGATAGGATTTCAATCAACGATTATTGAAAATGAATCCCACAGAGTTAGTAAGAGCAACATAAATGCAGTGACACTCACTTAAAATATCAAGAATAACAGCTCAGTAATTACAGTAAGGAACATCGGATTACTTGCATGCATCAATAAAGCACTGCTCACCCACAACCAGTTAAAGTGAGCCAAGTAATTGCATGGTTAGGTATTTAACTTGTGGCAGGAAAAACGCACACTGACCAAAATGAAGAAATGAGGAGTTTAATCCTAATATTAAGTATCAACATTTGTTAGCTAGTTATGTTAGCTCAGTAAAAGTCTGACGCCCCTAACAACATGCAGTGAATACAAAAACGTCCACTCACCGACTCGAACTGAGCCTGGTCATCTTCTGGAAGGTCGCCGGTCTCGTAAACATCGGGCTCGTTGAAGGCCTGTGGAAACAATTAGGTAAACAAAACATAAAAACCATCAGACATGCCGTTTATTGTCGTTAGCCTGGCCAACGCCCCGGCCCGTTCTACAACACATACTCAACAAAGTCAAACCTTTCTCTTTGCTTCACACCGCACCACATCACCAGAAAAGACAGTAACTAGCGAATATATAGTTATTAATTGTTTAATAAGTGGAAGCAATAAGAAGAGAACAGCAGGGATGTTAGCGAAGCTAGCTGTCACAGTTGTGGAGCTAGCGCCTCCTGATAGCAATTAAGCTAGCCTATCTGCTAGCATTAGCCACTTACGATTCCTGGCAAGTTTGCGTATTTAGGATCGGCCATTGTCAGCGGGAGGCGAAGACGACACCACCGAATCAGTACAGAATACGAAAGTAGTGCTATAAAACGTGTAACGTATCGATAGACTGTATGGACTTGTGACAGAAGCTAACGGTAGATGAGCCAGCAGTCTCTCAGCCGGCGGACTCTCCCCTCTCCAGGCTGATGTGGTCACTAGCTTGATTTGACAGTGTGTGCGTTCGGTTTCCCGAAAGGCACCGGCGGAGGGGCGGTGCTGTGTTCCGTGTTACTGTGAGAGAGCTCAACCGTCGCCAAGTGCTTTGCTCATTGTGGGATTTGTTGGGTTTTCCCTGTAATATTGTAATATTTACCTCACTATGTAAAGTACCTTGAGACAATGTATGTTGTGATATGGCGCTATACAAATAAAATTGAATTGAATTGAATTGAACGGGCAACCAGTAGCAACAAAACAAACATCCCCGAGAAAGTGGAGCATCATATGACGCATGCGCTCATGTGACATGTAGGATTTACTGCCTCCTTTCTGTTGTTTAGCATCGATTTATCTGATTTTACCTTTAAATACATTGTTATTGTTGTAACCATGGCGTATTTATCTTATTTTCTTCGACAACAAAATTATGTTGTATTTATTTTCATAATCTACATGGTCTAATTGTAACAGAGTGGCCACACGGTGGCGCTAAAGGCACGAGCAAACAACTCAGTCAATGGGCCAAAGATGGGTGATTAATAAGATGATTCACTCTGTTAAAAATATTCAATTTATCTTAGATACATTTGACAGTTTCATGAAAGTCAAGTCACACCTTTGTAATCACTTTTGCAGGTTCTCTAACTTTACAGCAGTGCAGAACTACAGGACAGATATATTAATATAATAAATTTAAATAAAATGGAGACTTTGGTTCCCACATGACTATATCCAGTCATGCAAAACAGCATCTCCATGGCGACTAGTCTGGTGCAGACCTAAAAAAAACCCACACACACAAAAAAAAAAACAAGAAAGATGCTCTAATCAACTCTCACAACTACTGGCAACATCTCACCAGGTGCTGGCATTTCAGCTTTTTCTTTTGCAAGTTGGTTAATCTTTGGAGGTCAAAGACATTTTAATTATGGTAGTCGGAATAAAAGGCAGAGTCGGAGCTCCTCTCCCCGCTCCTCGGTCCTCCTGCTCCAGTGGTGCTGATGAGAGAGAGGATTTGAGTTTACCACGCCCCGCCCCCATTGAGAGAGCGGGGATGACACTGAAGGGAGGCATGCTTCCGAGCAGTCTGCAGCCTATCCAGACGCTGCCGGCCGAGCCAGTGTGGACTGTATACTCCACGTTTACAACTCTGCATTTGTTCTCCACCGCTCCGCTGTACCCGAGTTTGGTCCAAGGGGAATTTTGAACGAGAAGCACTCTCAAACGCGGTGTCTTTTTGTGTCAGTTGTAGGCTCCATGTCTACAGTCAATTTGCCTGTGGTCTCTGCCAAAACTCGTAGTAGTCCATTCTTCCAAATGCCTCGCCTGCCAGTCTCGCTTTGCATGTGGGCATAGCCGATTGTTCCAGCCTGCGTCCCGGTGGTTTACGGGAAGGAAAAAAAAACCTGCACAGGGATTTTTAAAAACAAATCATTTATAAATTCATCTTTCTATTTTGGACGCGCGTCTACTGTGGGGTTTTTTTTTTTGTCACAATGGCTGATGCCAATGCAGAGTGCAACATCAGGGTGTTGTGTCGATTTCGTCCACTGAACAAGTCCGAAATTATCCGCGGAGATAAGTTCATCCCAATATTTCCAGGAGAAGACACTGTCATCCTCGGGGTAAGTTATTTCTAACCATCCGCTCTTTCTTTTTTTTTGTCACCTGTCCATGCAGTGCATGCTCGTTAACGCTTGGGGTAACACTTCTCATTTCGCGCACACACATTAAGAATACTGTCCAGACAGGACTGGAGGGCTTAAATGACAAGGATCCAACTAAGTATAGCGCCCAATCAATATTCTGATCAGCACGCTGCATCATTCAGGTGTGTGCCTCTGCCACTGAGAGGCACCGAGGCTTCCCAAAATCTGTCATTGGGGCTCAACCAAGCCTTGCAGGAGAAAAGGGTTTGCCAAGATGAAACATGATGAACAGGCGTCCGTGTCACGTTTTTAGATGATTTGCCAGCAACATTTCCATTTTAATCTGAAATTATTCCCAAAATGAATAAATTCCATAATCCACAGTTTTGCCATGATTAGCCCCCCCACACACACACCAAAAAACTCACCAGCCTCTGAAAATATGTGCCTTTAATTTTTTTCTTCTGTGGTACTGATCTGCTGGTTTATGGTGATTTTCCTGTCTCAGAAAATTAACAAATGACATCGTTGATGGTTCTAACAGACGGCCTTAAACGCACCAGTGCATTTTCAAGTGCTGCAGATCTAACAAGAGTAATATGCTCTATGGGTTATTTCTCTCCAGTAAATGCATTTTGGCTTCGCCTCAGCTCGAAGTGAAAAGCAGCTGACGATTACTGTCACTGCTTTGGAGCAGCTGCGAAAATGATCCAACCTATAAAATGTTTATCAGCTGGATGAATATACACACCAACGGCTGAGGTTAACAGGTTGATAGAGATCCTCTCATCAGTGACATTTTAACACAATGACTGGCCTGCAGGAGGAAGATTAGAACCCATTGATTCAAATGTTAGCGTTGTTTAGATTTAAAGCATATTCGGGCCAAGGCTAATGCACACACACACACCGCTGCATACACATATACTGAAATTGTAATTCATGCTTGTACAGAAACATGTACAATTTCAGTATATGTGTATGCAGCGGTGTTTGTGTGTGCCCCTGTCATAAACACACTCATTCACACACATTCACACATGCATGCACACACACACACACACACACACACACACACACACACACACACATAGAGAGAGAGAGAGAGGGAGAGAGAGAAGAAAAATCCACACCCATTTGGCCTGGGGGGTGACTTCAAGTGATGATAAAGATGGCAGGAAAATCCCTACCGGTGTCACACATGCACACGCACACACACCACACACACACACACACACACACACACAAAGACACACATTGAAATGCAAGACATTGCTGGGGTGCCTGTCTTGTATATCCCGGCTGTATTACACTTCCACAAACAGATTGAATTCTTATTACCACATTACTTTGATGCTCTTTGAGGATGGCAGGTTGGCATTACAACAGCTTGAAATGAATGAATGATTCTCGCAGCAATCTTGGCGACTGTGTTTACTGTAAATGTAATCTGGGTGTTTTTTTTACTTGAAGACAGCAGATTAATTAAAAAAACACTAAAATTATGATAGATTTTAGAAGTCAACTGAGACAGTTTTAACATTAACAGAAAATCTTAAATCACTTTCTCAAATCATTTATTTCACATCACCTCTGTTTCATTCAGAGCATTATGTCTCATGCAGGGAATGCACGCTTCATATTGGCCTACAGATGATGAGAGTTTGAAGCTGTGTGGAAATGAAGTGTAATAATAGTTCCCATTTCGGGGAGCTGTGATCTGTCACTAATACAAGAAAACATAAACACTGCACCGCTGTTGTTCCCTTCCAACACTTGTATGGCAGCAGGAGCCTTCAAAACTGATAATGTCTGGAGACAAATATGTGCAGCCCTGTGCATACATATCCAGTCATGCACTAATTGCACCACGGTTTCCTTCTATTCAGATGAATGTAATCATAAAAGCCTGTGCACAGTTTCATCTTTGTGAACGTAATTACATTGGAGGCCTGTAGGACGTGATCAGCTTGTAGGTGTGCAAAAGAAGGTCTCCCGACAGCCGATATGCTGCGTCCCGTCAGTTTGGATCATGACCTAAAAGATCAGGCTGCTGCGACCCTGTAGAAACAACAACAAGTCCTCACTTTCTGACCGTTGATAAAAACAATTTGGACCTGGGCAGCGCTGATGGCCCCACATTTGTCTGCTGGAGGAAGGCTACTTCTCCTTCAGAACTTGTTAACTGACAGAGGCAAGGATTTGTGTTGGTTGAGTGATGGTGCGGCTGCACCTGGGCGGTGGGCAGGAGGAGACTTGGGAGAGATTGAAGATCGGGGGGGAAAATGGTGTTGATGTGTTCTGAATTAATAAAGGAACATATCTGGGACCTCAATAGATGTGTGAAGGCTGTCTGGAAACACGTGCAGTGTTTTCATTCCAGAGACAAAAACTGAAGACCCTGTGTCTGAATTTTGACAACTCAGACTTTCACTTGAAGTTTACACATTCTCTTAGATATAAACATTGAATCCTTGTAGGCATGAAATTAACAAGCACACTGCCACAATAAAAATGCCTGACAAAAAAACTTAAAAAAGAGATGAACAAAATGCTTAACTTGCCGTTTAAAGTCATGACTGTCCTATTGGTGCAACAATTTGCAATTGCAACACAATTGTAATGTAGTCTAACAAGGATTTCTTATAGCCATGTTAAACAATGTAATATTTGCTGAACTGTGACCATTGTCACCACAAATGGTAATCGCAGTAAAATGGTACATTGCCCTAACAGATATTTTGACGAGTTCATTTTTGACAGGCTGAAACGCAGTGCAACAGTAGCACAAATCATAGACATAAAAATTATAAACTAACTAAGAAACGTTAGTTTGTCTGCAAATGTGCTATAAGCTGCTGGTCATACCAGATGATGTGCTGTTGTTGCAGCAAAACCGGGTGTGTTAGTCAGCAGTATCAGTGGTGTGCATGTGGATGTATGGGGGATGTAGCGCAAGGTGTCGTGGAGTGAAAAATAAGCAAAGTCTAAACAAAAGCAATAGGTGCTGGCGCTGGCCGGGAAGAGGCTGCAGCACTGGAAGCTGGTGGTTTTATTTCCCACGGAGCACTGGGCCCAGGTGCTCCTGATCCGTTTTGGAGGTTTGCAATCAGCCACTGCATCCAGCTCCACCTCGCAGACAGCACAAGTAAGAGCCCGACTGACATCAGGATGGGCAGGGGCCGTCACAGTGAGAGAGTCGATTGCTGAGATTAAAATTACCGAGTTGGTAACTCGGGCACCAATTTGATTACAAAGGAAGTGTGACTATTTGACACACACCAGTGTCTTGAACTTGGGCCGACTTCACTGCGATTACAGAAGATCTCCTATGATCCCTCCGATTCACAGTAGCAGTGAGGAATCAGTGGCCTTCCTGGCGCTGCAGTGGAAGCGAAGAGCGACAAGCAGCAGCAGTGCAAACACGAGTAGCGAGCAGAAACCACCCAATCAACCCCAAAAAAACAGCAGTGCACATAATCTTTCATCATAAAAGAAGTAAAGCATTTGTGTCGGAAAGAAACAGGGGAACAGGAAACGCTTTTGCTGCACATCCTCATCCACAAGTGAGACACTCAGTTTTCTTCGCATCTCCTTGTTGTTTGACCTGTGCGACACAAAAACGAATGCATTTTTATCATCAGCACTTTGTTTCCCATTTCTTTTTCATTTTCTTCGTCTGACTTGATGGCCACCTGTGGAGCCCCGCAAGTGCTCTGTGGCTATGTGACAGTGATAACCCTACTCAGCCTGCACTGCGCCAGGGCATGGCCTTTTTGTTTGCCCCACTGTGGGGTGACACAGCTGTCTCTAGTATTCCACTGTCTGGAATAATGCGGTGTCACAGGGGCCAGATTGTCCCTCCTAATCTTCTGGCAGGCGAAAAAGGACTGCCACCATGAATCACGCTTTGAATTCAGTGAATAAATAAATGATCGCCACTGCCTCGGAGGCAGCGAGGTATGGAATACTCACCTTCTCGCTTCCAGGGCGATGACATATAGGTGCCATAAGAACTGTACACAGGCAGGGCTTATTAAGAATAGATTGAACACATATATGCATCATACCGATGGCAGCGTATGATCATAAGATATGAGCCAGGTGCCTGTATGAAATGACTGTATTTCAAACCTATGCTTGTTTGTTGTCATTTATTGTTGTTAGCCTGGAAGAGCTTTAAGAGCCTCACTAGTGCTGAAGAGGATAAACAGCATAATTTATTATCCTTTCTGTCCAAAATTAAATCATTTTATGCTTCGTTTGGCTGCCGTTGTTGCAAACCCTTGTGATTATTTTATTTTTTTTAGCTTGGGCTGTGATTAACTTAACTAAACACGAGTGAGTGTAAGTGAGCACGACACAACTTTTCAGCGAGCAAGAGTAAAGAGCTTACAATCTCCACAACTACTCTAAAGTGTCTCTTAAACTATAGGTCATTGTGTCAGTGGATGTTTGGGTCTCTTTTATCATTGGCCATTACTTTCCATGATTAGAGGTTAATTGTAATGAGCCGGCGTTCCAGAGCGAGGCCAGGCGGATTTAGTTTCAGACCAAAACGTGAAAACAAAAAAGCATATTATTCTTAAGATTAACATCAAACTGTCAGACTCAGCCTTGGGATATGAGTGAGTGAGTGTGTGTGTGTGTGTGTGTGTGTGTGTGTGTATGTGTATATGCTGAGTGGCTGTGTTGACTGTACTTGATAAAACTCATTACATCAAGTCCCTAACCTCTACATTGACCTCCCTGTCATTGTCGTAAATAACGGTTTGATTATTTTTTTGGTTGAGCCCTGAAGTGAAGAGGTTCAACCTGTTTGCGATGAAATGGGCCCCCTCCGCCGACGCCAGTGAACCCATTTGAAATGTGCACATTAAAGAAGTATTGATTCTCTATTTTCTGCCCACCATTTACTATTCTATGGATTACCTTTCTCTGGCTGCCGTTCCCCTGCGCGCTTACAAGTCTTCTATAGAATCTCTCTGTGGCATTAAAGGTTGCTCTACTCACAAGCTGGGAATATACACCTTGTTTACATTTTTAGGAAGAATGGAGGATTAGAACGGGCTTTTCAAAAGGCTTCGCTCCCTCCACAAAACGGCACATTAATTCCCCCCCTGAGATTTATTAATATGAGCTCATATTCTGTGCTATTGTTGCAGAAAAGGGGTATGTAAAACTGTGGGAAAAATGAACCCATCATTCATCAGCGGCCACTTAGTTTCTAAGATGTCTGTCTGATTTATGTTTGGGGCCGCGGCGAATTCTCCTATCGTGCAGCTATAGGGTTGAGAGATCACCCTCTATTCTTCTCACACTCCTTTTTCTGATTGAGGAAAACAGGAGCGGAAAACAGCTGCCTTGGGAACAAATTGTTGACAGTGCATGTCGGGGCGCCGCGTAAAGTCATCTACCTGTGATCTGTTTCTCCTCAAGGACATTTCTTTTGCGATGACTATAACTGTCTGCAAACCAAACCGGATCGGAAATGGAGGTCCCGTGCACTCTTTGGTGCTCTAATTGTATCACTGCCGTGCTCATACCCTATCCAATTAGCCGGTGTAATGGGATTGCTGTGTAGGGTCAAGATCTGCACTCATTTCTCCAGTTAGAAGGCCCCATCTGAGCTCTTCCTCAACACAAGCTTCACTGTATTTTTCTCTGTCTGGCTCTATTTCATGGTGTAATGATTCTGCCGCTCACGTGCTCATGACTCAGCAGTGTGAGTAGAATCGCAGTCTCATCTGTCATCTCATTAGGGTTCACATGAGGATTAGTGTGTTTCATTGTTTGTCAAGTGGGGGAGGCTCCTGTCAATCAGGTGTCTGAATATCAGCGGATCCAGTGATGTTGGTGAGGTTTTACTTCATGTCAAACTGCCTGTGCGATGTGAGTTTCCACAAAATGATTGTTTTTTCTTTATTCAAGAGGAAAATTGTAACTTTTCGAGAACCTAATCTACCATTAGTCCATATCAGGGTGGGCTGCCAGTGCTGCCTCTAAATATTTTCCCCAAATATTAGTATTATACTGACCAATTTAGTCAGCAGCCACACTCAACAGCATAAGGTGCCAGTTCCTTCGGCTCATCTTTATTTCCACTCGGCTCATCTTTCTTTTCACTCAGCGTGCATGTGTGCCAGGGTTAGATAAGCCCATGCCAGTTCGTCAATATTTTTCCTGCCCATTTCTCTCCCTTTATGATAGAAGTGGCCTGTAAACTACCAGGCTTTTTGCTCCGTGGAGCGTCAATGGAGCATTCTCTCCTCATTAGCCATGGACCCTGCCCAGGATGCTGCCAGGGCCTCATGTCTGCTGTGGGCATCTGTGGGCGGTACATGGTAACCAACCGCACATGTTCACACACGTGTGTGTGTGTGTGTGTGTGTGTGTGTGTGCAAATGCCAAGACCCCTGAGCAGTTGGTGCTGTGTTAGCCTGGACCAGGAAGGAAATCCCAAGCAGATCAAAAGAGTATCCCCGCTCTTCTGCATGCCCAAAGAAGGAATCACAGTTCAGTTGATCGAATTGACACCTGAGAACACTGACATCCATTCGAGGTTGCTGCCCCTCCACCCTCTTTTCTCAGAGGAGCCATGCTTTCAAGCACATCCTCCTTCACTGCTTTGGATCTAGGTTAATATAATTTGCGCGGATTTTAGGATTTTATTCAAACTACATTATATAAGAGAGACTTGGAAAATCCTGGCAAACATCAGTTTCAAGATTTTTTAATCTTTCCTATAAAAAAATCGCTTCTTCACGCTGCAGCATCATTAAGCTGGTTCTGAGGCTCCCAGTAGGTAAATCGAAAATCACTCATTTTTTCTCTCTCTTTTAATCAATCTGTTCCTCCCTTTGAGTTTCTAATTAATTACATTTCATGCAAACTTTTCTTTTACTATCCAAATTACTTCTCTGCATACCTCTTTAGTTGCAGCTGAACTACAAACAGAATCCCCATAGCAATGTTTTTACAGTAAATTTTGTACTATTTCTTACAACTAATCCTTGGATTGCTTAATTTCCCAGTCAGTCATCCCCCTATAGCTTCTCTGGGTTCTCTGGTTTGCTGCCAAGGTATACAAGTTGATAGAAATACATTTCTACAGCCTTTTCCTTACCCTTTTTTATGGTCATTTATAGTTCATACATGCGGTCACGAACAGCTTACAGGCTTATAGTGGTGCGATGCATAGTGTGTGGATTAATGCATGTGTCCTCCTCTGGCGCTTTTGAGGATCAGTTACAGTTTCGTGACTCTGGATTCTCTGGATTTAGATTTAATTGGAACCGTGGAAGATCGAGTATCACACAAAATCTCCATTTCAAATTTGGCACAGAGCTCAAGATGTCTACATTTGGAGCATTACTTCTTGACTAAATTCAGGAGGCACTGTTTGGCTCACAGGTTCATGTACAAATTAGATTATTGGTAGAGTGATCGATGGCTCCGATAAGAGCCTCCCTCTCAAAAAGAGAGGGAATGCTTGAGGCATATTGTTACTTTCTTTTCATAAATGAAATATTTTTCACAAGAAACCATGCAGATTAAATTATATCTGTGATAAAATGATGCATTGCCTATTCCAACTAAGTGTTGATTGGATTACTCTACACATTCGCAGCTATATTATCACCAAGGCATGATGCTCTTTTAGGGTAGTGTAAGCTCGAAGCCTGAAAAATGAGATTATTTTCAACATTACATGCTAGATGTGTTTGGCTTTCTTCCCTGTTGTGCAGCAGCAATGCAGACAAAGCTGCTGTCAGAAGCAATCTTGTCTTCTCTGTGAATTAATTTTGACTGGATTTACTTTTACACTGAAAGCAGGTGGCTGTGGGCTGAAATGGAGATAACAACTGCGAATCCACAAGACCTCAGATATTTCTTATGACATTAAATATTCCCTTTGAGGGCGGCTAAGAGCTCGGCTCTCAGACTGTCCCTGGTTCTGATTGAAGCTCTTTGCTCCGGGCCGAGGTCGCTGCTCCCAAGTCATATTGGACAACACATTTCTTTCTCAGGGTGAATTTCTATTTTTGTAGAATTTCTATAAATCTATAACATGAATAACTGGAGGGGTGTGAAGGCTGGAGACCCAATCAAACGTGACATCGCAGGCAAGCACTGGAACAAACTGTCACTTGGATGATGAGGTGTCTTCGTCATCGCTTGACAAGTGTTTTCCATGTCCTCTTCTTATTATTTGCCGTCCTCTCCTTTATTCTCTCTTTGTCTATGCGGTATCTACATCGCCAGTCTATTTGAACTGGGTATCATTTTCCTTGTGCTTTGCTCTTCGAGGACGTTCTGGGCGTCTCCTGGGAATATATGTGTTCAGCTCTGTTCCACTCAGGCAAAAGAGGAGAGCTGGATTTTGCCACACTAGTGCTGATATATCAATAGTTACTTATTGGAAAATTAAGAAATAGTCCAAATAGCTTTCTTTTTTTTTACCAAGAGGGAGTTGAGAAGACTGATACTACTTCCATGTATAAATGATAAATATGAATCTAGGAACCAGTGAGTTTATCTTAAAGACTGGAAACATGGAGCTGGTTGTTTGGCCGCCTCACATTGACGACGAGACTCCAGGAAGTCACCGCGCCCATTCAAGAAAGATGTGCACACCAGTCAAATTACAATTCACCTATTCAACACATCAGTTTTTGTATGGATAAACAAACAAGGTATAATGTATTGACTGGTGTGCTTTTGGAGATGCTAGTTGTCATATGTTTTATTACGTTTGGACAGAGAAGCATTAAGATTTAATACCCAGCGGTAAAAGACAGGACGATTGAGCCGCTGAGGCAGTGGTGACTAGAGTGGTGTCCGTTTGCAGACACGAGACTAGAAGAATGTTTTTCACCGTGTTTATTGCCGTCTCTTCTCCACCTGTGTCTATTAGCTTTTATCCGTCTTTGTTTTCGTCGTCCTCAATTCAGTGGTGCACATGTGATTCCACATCTCCTGCTGCTCATTGAGAGGTTGACGTTGCTGCGGTTTTCTGGTGTGAAACCCGGTGAACAAAACCCAATATTCAATTCCCTCAGTTCTCCACTCCTCTTTTTCCCCCTCCACTCATCCTGCTAAATTATGCAGAGCATTTCACTTTGATGGGGGACTAATTGCTCCACTTCCATGCGTGGCTCTTTCATGAACAACTTGACACAGGATAATAAGTGAAAATATTAGATGAGCGTTAGCAATGTCATGTTTGGTGGGAAACCTTGGTTCCATAAGAGGGTGATTTAGTAAAAAGAAGAAATGCTGCGATAAAGTACAAGGTAGCCGGCAAGACAATTCAAGAAAATAAACCATCATCAATGGATCTGGGCATTAAATCTTCACTGTCGTATATCTGAGGCACTGAGAGCAGCTTTGCCCCCGAGGCACTGTGCCAGTCGACGCTGCTTAGGCTTGTCAGTGGAGTGAATTAGGAAATACAGTAATGTTTGGTAATATTGTGCGACTGGAGCTTTTGCACTCGTGAGGGGGGGGGGGGGGGGGTACTCTGTTGTCGAGAGAACCGCTAATGATGCTGTTATCTGGGGCTTGAAGCCTGATCAGCTTGACGGATGGAGCAGACACTGGCAGCCTGATCTCCCCTCGCCCTGTGCTTGTATGTGGAATTGTGTGTGCGTGAGGAGAGAGAGGAGAGTTGATGAGTTTGTGGGGGAGACTGACAGACCACGGCGCGATGGTAAGACAAAATATCCCTCCTCCTCCTCCCCCTCCCTCTCCATCAGTCGAGCTTGCACACGAGCACCAAACCACTGCAAACGAGCCATGGAGCAAAAAAAGTGAGCAGCTGCCTGCGAGTCTGAACGTCAGCCCACCAGTGTGACGGAGGAGGAGCAGCGCATGCCTAAATCTCCTCATCGCCTCATCCAACTCTGTCTTTCAAAACACTTAGCTGCATATCTCCTGGTCAGTGGGAGGGATGCTCCGGGAATTAAGAGTTGAAATTCCCTGAATGAGAGCTAGGTATTGTTCTTGCACCAAACTGAAGCCATTGGTCAATTCCCCAGACACTGACAACACTGGCTGTGTGAATGATGCCTGTCGCTGGCGGCACGGGTCTAAAGATGGCAGTTTATCGGTCCACCACTTTGGTGAATCTCAACGACTATTGGACAGATTAAGATTGAATTTTGTACAGATCACCAGGTCAAAATTGTAATCTTTCCAATACTTTGATGCATGACCAAATACCTAACGAAACAAATCTACCACAACGATAACGAACATCTCGACTGAGCTGTTGGCATTGCTGTAGATGCTTGATCATGTTCTAGAATCATATGCATTTTGGAGAAGGAATATTACGTTTTATTTAAGAAGACTCATTGGCAACTTCATGGCAAGTAATTGCTAAGACCTCTGGTAAGAAGAGGGATTCCTTTGGTCCCCAGGGTCTTAAATCCACCAGCAGACCCCATCTAAATTCAAAAGCTGCTGCTGCAAAACCCTCATCCCTCTCTTTTTTCATCTTCCTAAGCTTTTGTTAACTCATTCTCTTGCCTTCACTCAATTGTTTCTCTCATTAGGTGCTGTCCGCTTGCCTGACTTGTATTTCGTTCTCTTAGTCTCTACTTTTGATTCTATGAATGCTGACTATATGTCTTGATCTTTCTAATGTCATTACTTCTCCTCTGTGCTGCTCTCTCCTTGTATTGGATTTGTTCAGCTTGGTCTTTTGTTCCTCACCCACCACCTAGGTTTCTCACAGCTTCTGTTGATTATTGCGTTTTTTAATTCTCTCTTTCCTTCTCCCTCTCTCACCCCCTCTCTCTCTTACTCTCTTTCTCTCTCTCTGTCTCTCTCTCTCTCTCTCTCTCTCTCTCTCTCTCTCACTGCCGGCAAGCCACCGCCTCTTTGTCTCCTGGCAGACGGCGGCAGATTGCAGGCTGGACAGGGGATGTGGGTGTTTGACACACAAAGCTGAGGGCCATGAACATTTTCTGCATGCACAAACATAACTGTATATATTATTTGGACACATGCACAAGAACACACACACACACACACACACACACACACACACACATTACTCCCAGCATACATCAACTCGCGTTCACATAATTGAAAAAGACATTATTATAGACATTAAATTATGCAAACAGACAAACATGCGTTTCTATACCTGGCTGGACCAACATGCCTGACGGAGAGATGGACAGGCAGATACAGAGCTTACAGAATGCCAAGTACATTAATGTTATTATTATATGCATGCAGCACAAGAGCAGATTAATAGTGAAATGATGTAGCCAGCCGAACACATGATTAACAAAGGGCTGTTTTTCATCCAGCTTACATAACTGACTCATTTTATTAACCTCGATGAAGACCACAATAGCATCCCTTCTCTCTCTCTCTCTCTCTCTCTCTCTCTCTCTCTCTCTCTCTCACTCTCTATCTATCTATCTATCTATCCATCTATTATTTAGAGTGGTTTACATTTGTGTACAGTTGTGTAGCATAAAAATGGTTCACTGGGATCCGAGTCAGCCCCAATCAGTAGTGAAGGAGTACTCATTTGTACCAGCACTTTAAAAGAACAGCTTAATAGTTCAGCTCATTAAGAAATGGAAGAGAAATAAAAACAAAATTGAAGCTTGGATTCTGCCAAAATGTCTCCACCCAAACAAATTATTTCATGCAAAGCAAAAAACTGTCTAAAGTGGGCGGTCACCGTGGAAATGTTCCCACTCACGGTCTAACTGTACTCTGCAGTAATACAGCTGGATTTGTAGCTGCAGCTCATCAGTCTGGCAGAAATGACACGTCCTTCCCCTCCCCCTTAGAAAATAGGTTGGTACGGAAGCATCAAGTGCTAAGACAAAGACTTAAAAACATAAAGCATGTTTAATATATCACCTCATTATATTCTCACAATATTTAGTTATGAAAAGGCGAAAAAGATAACTGTTCTTCTGACAGTTGTTTTTTCAATAGTCTGCAGTTTCAGTGTACACTATAACATTTCTACATCTCATGTTCAACCTAAAAAAAGAAACTATTGTGCACAAATTTACATATAGATGCAAAGTCTTATGTTGAATGTGACATGGAAACAAATGTGCTGTTGACTGGAAAAGGAAACATACATTTTGAATTGCACTACTAAAACATCCATCCTTGAAAGTCTGGAGACGAGCTTATTATTCATGCCGCTGACAAATTTGTGTGCACAGGGATTTTGTGCCTTGCTTGTTGTTGACTGTGTCTTTTAAAAGGTTGAGAAGCAGTAGGGCCCATATGTAATACTTTTGGGGTGCAAGGGATCATTGGTGTATTTTGTCTAAGACTGGCAGTGCAGACAAACAGTTGAGAGCAACCTGACATGTTGCATGGCTTTTATGTAATGGACAGAAACACATGTGCTGACTAAAATGTCCTTCTTTATGGTAGATTACATAACAGTGAAAAGCATAAGCAGACCAACTGAAATAATAACATGCAATATGGTACACAGTGTGTTGCAGCGTTTCGTAGCAGCTCTCCCTTTCAGTTTTTTTTACCCTTGTTGAAACATTTTTAATTCTTAAATTTCTAATTATGTTTTGTCTTTTCTTTAATTTCCATGAGGGATTATTAAAGTTAATTTTGCTGTCATATTTCAAGCAATAATAATGTGCTACACCCACTGGAAAAGGATCTTTTCTTTACTTGTCGGGGCAGGAATAGAACGTGACACACGGAGCCTATAAGGATTTAATGCACTGCTTATGTAATGTGGCACATCCACTAACACTCACTATATACATCCCTCCGGCAAGCAAAGGATAGAATGTAAAACCGTTGGTTTGCGGGGCAACATAAAGCCTGTCTATTACACTGTACATGGACCCTTATTGTCAGTCATAAGATAAAATACTCCTTGAGAAATCTGCAGCCTTTGTGCACGCATGACAAAGACATGCATTTTTTATGGTGGGTTGTGCAGATGGTGAAGCAGTTTAGATAAAGACAAAATAAAGATGTAAAAATTGTTTGAGAAGAAAGATAAGAGTCAAATGCAGGACAACCTGTGTAGAAATGTTAAAATATCAAAGTCAGCACATACAGTACAGTATACCCTCGATGTTTAGAAATGTTGTGATGAAAACATGTGATTAAATGAAACTGTGAGTTCCTTACTCGTGGCCCAAGGTGTATTGCACAATTTCGCATACATTGTACAACGGACATTGTGAATGAATTTTGACCTGCAGTCAGGCTGGTGTATGACCAACTGCGCCCCTCTGCCTGGTTGACTGACTATCTAGGTTAACTGGCTTTTCAACAGAAAGAATGTAGCTGGCTAATTAATTGGCTGACTGGAAATCGGACCTGTTGTATGGCTGATCGCCAGTCAGCCGGTTGGTGGACTCGCTTGGTTCCATACTGACAAACAGTTTTTCCGGTTGACAGCCTCATGTGACCTGCTTCGGTCAAAAATACAGGCGCTTTTCTCTCTTTCTTGCTTTCTGGCCTCATGTGGTAGTTCTCTCGCTGTCTTCCTCACGTGCACACTTTGTTTTCAGGTCAAGCCCTGTGCATTTCCATTCCTCTGCTCTGCTTCTTCCACTCCATTTTCCTCTTCACTCCATCACTCTGAGTCTTCCAAGTGTTTTTAGTCTGCCTCCTAATGGCTTCACCTAAGATGTGATCTCCCTCTCCCCGTCTCTCTCTTGGGGTCACCCAGTTTTATGCCCGAGGTTTCATGCTGCACTGCGCTTATTCAAAACACCCTCTGTCTGTCAATAGCACAAAATACACTCTGCATACATTCTGTACGGCTCAAAGGGAGGCAGATGGGCCTCTCGAACTGATATATGAACTGCTATTCAGGCCTAATACACACAGATGGACACAGTATCTATAAAGCATGTGCAGCGTGCGTGCAGGAAATATTGATGTGGCACTTTTTTTTATAGTAGCAATATGGCTTTACATAATGTTTTAGCGATAAACATGATGAGTGAGTGAAGCCGCCCACTCCACCCTTCCTCTCTCTCTCTCTCTCTCTCTCTGTTACAGACACACACACATACACTTTTGTACTTCTATCGTAGTGGGGACACTCTTTGGTATAATGCATTCCCTAGCCCCTTACCCTAACCTTAACCATCGCATCTAAATGCCTAGCCCCAACCCCAACCCTAAAACCAAGTCTTAACCCTCAAACAGCCCTATCATATCTGTACACACACACACACACACGCGCGCACACACACTTTTGCTCTCCTACGCAAACTTCCCAGTGCGGATTTTACTGTCACAGTCACGGGGGGGAGGTTGAAGTGTTGAAAATAATCCAAAACAAATCACTGAATTTTCTGTGCTGTGTTGCTGATGCTGATGCTGACTGTGCTTGTGTTGACCTTCACAGGGGAAGTCGTACGTCTTCGACCAGGTGTTCCCCACGAACACGTCCCAGGAACAGGTCTACAACGCCTGTGCCAAGCAGATTGTCAGAGGTGAGTCACGCAGACAGCTCGACAGAAAAATGGAGCCAGAAGCTGATTCACCATATTTTTTGGGAACATCTTTTTACAGCAAGGAAAAAAACAATTTTCATGACACGATGTTGTCACACAACCAACAGATATTAGCACCAAAATGTATGGATGCACGCTCGTATCACAGCACGGCATGGTGGGAATGGCAAATTCGGAGGGCCGCAGATCACACGGAACCAATACCACGGAGAGTCAAATCTTCTTTCCTTCACACCTCCCTCGATTCCGCATCTCTCCGCATGTCTGCCTCCTATTTTCTCCGCCTGTTGAGTTTGCATTTTTTCAAACCACCTTCAAAGAGACTCCACTGAACCAGTTCTTGGGGGAACATGAAAAAGACATTGATTTGGTGGGCGAAATAACTCGCGTGAGATTACCACATTGGCCGAGAAGAAGTAGAACAGAAATGGCGTGATTAATCATGTGGCGCAGGGCAGGAAATAAAATAAATCACAGATAGGGAATTAACAATAGGAAAGAACGAGGTGTGAAGTCAGATTTCAAATGTGTCAGTTAGGGGTATTTGAGATGGAAAGCCAGAACAGTGAAAGCTGGTTGGGAGAGATAAATCCCTGTTTTTGTTTACTCACCTTTTTGTCTTGCTGGGTGTCTGTCTGATTCTCTCTTTTTGGCTGTCAATGTCTTTGCCCTTTTCACGGTCTTTCTCTCACACTCTCGCTGTCTTTTCCCCTCCGTCTCCTCCGCCCTGTCTGTCTCCCAGAGGGGTGGTCTCTGCTGCCTTACAGCATCACCTCCCGCTGTCTTTATTTCCTTTCAGAGACATGCCCCTCGTTCATTGTTCTCTCGCGCGTTCCTGCTCTGTTTCGGCCTCGCTACGACCAGCACGGTGGCGGAGGAAGGCGTGTTGCTGAGCCGAGAGTTGAGAAGCTAAACACAGGAGTGAGGGAGATGAGGGGAGCTGCAGGGAGAGAGCGCTGCATGGTTTCGCCTGACGGCCTTTGTGATTAGTCTGAGGTCGGCTGACCTGCGGCAGCCGGCCTTTCGGGGCGATAAGTTTTTCTCGATCCGTGTTTGACTTTTGCCACTTTTGGTTTTATTAGACTGTGTCAGCAGTATGACATTCCGCAGCATGCTGCTTTATTACCTCGACTGTTGCATTAGTGTTGTTTTCACTGCTTCTCCTACCAGAGGAATGGAGAGAATAATATATCTATACTCGGTTGTTCCTTCGCTCCGTGTCGCCTGGTGACTTGACGCTGCAGGTAGGTGTTTTTTTATTGTGTGCGGCCACAGAGGTCATTCAGCTTCTAACCAAGCTAAAATACCACGTACTTGAGTTCACACCGTCTTTGTGAAGCATCTGTCCTTGGAGCAAAGGCCTTTGTCTGCGTACTTGTCTGCCTTTCCTTTCTTTCTTTTTTTTGTCTGGCACTCTTACTGGCATTTTCAATTTTCACATAGTTATCTGACATGATTTTTCTTCTTTCTTTCTTTCTCCTTAATTCAGATGTACTGGGTGGATACAATGGGACTATCTTTGCCTATGGGCAGACTTCCTCGGGAAAGACGCACACCATGGAGGTACAGTACCACTGAGTAATTCAGAACGTAGACGTCTTGCTGTGGCACACACTTGCACACAAAAACATATTTTTATTCCTTATTTAATAGCATATTCTCTCCTCTGCTTTCCCTGAGGGTACATCTCTCTCCATCACTGTCATAACTCTCTGTCTCACTTCCCCAGTCTTCTGTGGGAACTAACCTCCTTAACAACTCTCTCTGGGATACCACCCGCTTCCTTTTCAAGTCAGAAGCCGATCCGCTCTCCTTTCTTTTACTATAGTCTCCCTTCATTCAATTCATCCCAGGGTCTGCATCTATCCCACTCCACTGACATCTTCTTATCTTGTCCCTTTCCCTTTGTAGGGGAACCTTCATGATCCCCAGGGAATGGGAATCATCCCCCGGATCGCTGAGGACATTTTTGAACACATATTTGCCATGGATGAGAACCTAGAATTCCATATAAAGGTAGGCGTGGATTTCAAATCGTGTATGTTCATGTGTGCAGCTGTCACACACACACACACACACACACACACACACACACACACAGATGTTCAATTTTGCACGTACATACATGTTTAAGTTCAGTGGGAATTCAGCTGCAACCTCTGATGTAATCCTCACAGGGATTGGCTGTGTGGAATCAATCGATTAACAATAAATCATGATGTTTAAACCATGATAATCCTGCAATATTTGTTGTGCTTTTGTCCCTCTTACACCACATTTTTATAATAGAAGATAATACCTTTCCAGGCCCATGGGCGACAGATTACTGCAACATTGTGCAGCATATTTGTACAATGAGCATTCATCTCATTCCCCTCAATTATCTGTACCAGTTTCTCTTTCTGTCTCAGATCAGCTGCCTCATGGCTTTTTTTTCTCATCTTTTTTTTGCTGCAGGTATCCTACTTTGAGATCTACATGGATAAAATCCGGGACCTGCTGGATGGTGTGTATGTGCACTAAAAATGTAAAAAACAACATACATGCATACTGTACATATGCAGCTTTCTTGCAGTTCACAGTTGTATAGCTACACCTGCTGTAGTTGCACGAGGACAAACTGTATGAACAGGAGAACAACGTCATCAAGATGTAATATCCTCAAAATCCAATTTTTTTTGCAACCCGAGAGGAAGACTACAAACATAACTGAGGGCTGAAAAAAGTGCTTAAAACCACACCTGAATCTTTTTCTGGGAGAAACTCTATATATTTTAAATACAGCTAAGGTTAATGTAAATAAATAAGCTAGAATTGAACAACCATTTTTTAAAACATAGAGACAACATTATCTATTACAAAGTTTTAGGTCTCTATGAAGCAAACTAAACACACTCTCAAGTAGGACAATATCTATTATTATTTTGATTATTAATAGTGTTCCCCTCACCTCACAAGCTACATTACATATGTCCTTGGTTGCGATGGCAATGGTTGTGAGTTATAATAACAGCTTTACAAGTCAAAAGGTTTTGATTGATGAAGTTAAATTGAAAAATTGAACAACCAGCGCAATTCCCTTCATACCTTTGCTTATCTGCCTTAGACAATAAAGCTTTGTGGTTTTACAAACACAACAGCACCACGGCATTACAGTTCAGCCATATCACTGAGTTACTGTAGTATAACCAGTGCAAGATGATGGAGAGGCCTGGAGGGAGAGCTGTAGGCAGCATCCCTGTGATTATATCTTTAATGGAGCTAGGGGACAGTGGTGAAAGCCCACATCTGTATGCAGGGGATGGCTCAGCGGCTGAGGAAAATTTAAGCCATGTACAAGAAAAACAGAGTCTACAACGAGCGAGATGAATCGATGCAGCTCGGAGAGCACCCTGTGGCCGTATTTGCAAAGACAAAAAAGTGACTGTTGGCCACTAAAACTCAGAAACACAGACACACGACTGCACACAGGAACACACACTGTCCCCGAGGGAAAAAAACAGAAGCACAATCTGGAGGAATTTAATTACCATCGACAAGATAGGACTTTGAAATGTGAAATGACTAATGCCAGAATTTGGGCCAATACGTGTCTTTGCCAAGAATGTGTATTTTGTTTGTTGACATGAGGCATATGCTCACCCTCTCTGTGTCTGTGGCAAAAAAAAATAGTTTAGTTCCCTTGAAACAGACAGAGCTCGAGCCTGAAATATTATATACTTTTCATCACGCCACATTAGTCACATCTGACTCACAAACATGCAGGGAACATGCGGTCAGGTCTGATAACAGTTATTGTAGCGCCCACGCACACACACACACACACACACACACACACACTGCTTTGGGTAAAACAATGACCTATCTTCTTCTCTTCTCTCACAACCAAGTGACAAAAAACAACCTTTCAGTGCACGAAGACAAATACAGAGTTCCCTATGTGAAGGTGAGTCGTCTAACTGAGGCAGTAAACACTTGTCCGCCACCATCATGTTGATGTTACTGGTGTTATGGGCAAAGGTTAAAAGAAACAGTTTGAGATTTTGGGATGATTTGCTTATTTGCTGTCACTTTGCTAAATACGCTACCACCAGGGAAAACAGGTCTGTCAAATGAAAATGTGCACCTACTAGAACTTCTACTAATGGACACATTACATCTAGTTTATTAAATCTGTACACAAATTTAAAAAACTATTTTATTAAATTGTTTATAATAGATCTGAGCCAAGAAATAGTCAGAGACACAATTGCAGTTGTAAATATATATTTGTGTGCATTTCTATGTGCAACCTAAAATTATTTGCAGATATTATATATGTGCTTGTGTATGCACGTGTAGATGTTTAAATGTTGTTCAAAAATGAATGTAGTGCATGTGTGTTCTTTCACCAAGGGCTGCACCGAGCGCTTTGTCACGAGTCCTGAGGAAGTGATGGATGTCATAGATCAGGGAAAGGCCAACCGTCACGTTGCTGTCACCAGTGAGTGCTGCTGTTCTGCCAGATATTCCATGTCAAAGACTTATTTTTTTTAATTCAAGAAAAACCACAATAAGGTGTGAAATGCATGAGGAGGTGTAAAGTGAGCAGCTTGCCTAACAAATCTGTCTATTCGAATACATGAAGTGAATGACATTTGAGATAAGGAGTCTGAATGATTGTCTCTCCTCTCCCCTCCTGCTCTCATCACTTTGTTCTTTAGACATGAATGAGCACAGTTCCCGCAGTCATAGCATCTTCCTGATAAACATCAAACAGGAGCACGTGGAGACGGAGCAGAAGCTGATTGGGAAGCTGTACCTGGTTGACCTAGCTGGTAGTGAGAAGGTAGGATCAATGTGGATTTCTCTAAGAACAGTTAAAGCTTTTGTCACACAAAGGGATCAGATGTCTTTTCTCAGACATGGTGTTTTCTGATATCAAAGAAGTAGATAAACAGTTGAATTTCACCTTTCAGTGCCCTCACTTCATGGCTTTGAGTTTTGGATAACAACCACGTCTTGAAGACTTTGTTTTAGAGACTGATAATTGATATTGAGGGGTTGTCTTGGCTTGGTCTATCACTGATGCAATATCAGGGCCAGTGTTTGCTCATTTTGTTGAATCCTATTAGCTCCACCCGCAGAGACAAAAGAACCTCTGAGAAAACTCAAGAGTATTTTTCAGTTCAGATAAGCTTTAAAGGTGGTTTCAGCCAAGACGGGGGTCACACTGACTAATTGTTCCCCTGCCTCAAGGCACTTTCAGGTGAAATCTGAGTCAGCTCGCCTCCCCACACCGACCTATAAAGCAATTTGGACATAGGTCAAACTCCAGAGAGCACACAGGAAATACAATAGAAGCATGGCTGAACATGGCCCATGGCTCCTGATGTTGATAATATCGATGCAAAATATGGAATAGCGTGTGCGTGGTAGTAGTCGGTAGTAGTCCACGCAGTCTGGGTAGATGCTGACGGCTGTGGTTCGTAGGCAATAAGTGCCGAGGCTGCATCAGCAAGTCGTTTGGGTCGTCCCTGGGGGTGAAGGGGGACATGGTTCTGCCCCAGAAACTTCTCAGACTTTGATACAAAATATTGTGACTGAACAGGAAGCTGGTGCATGCTCCATAAAAAAGGCTTTGATAGGACAACTTGCTCTCCTCTATAATTAAGCTCCTCATTATCTAGCTGGTAAATAATTGTATCCCATGACAATTTCCTATTAAAGTTAAATATCTAGCAGGAGCCATCTCAAAAGTCTGTTTGTTATAATTTAAAATACAATACTACGCTGTAATTTAATAATAATGATAATTTCCCTGGAAAGACAAATTGGAATTATAAGGAAAATAGAGGCAATCGCTTAGTGTCAAATGGTATGTCTTAACATTTGTGCATGTTTGACTGACCTGCTTTGCGCTGATTAAAAGCTTAAGCTAGCAATTAATTAGAATTGATCAATTGGGTGTCTGCAGACAGAACACTCTTGGCATCCATTTGTCAGGATCTGGACGAGAACATGGCTTAAATGTGCAGGAGTCAGAGCACCAACAAAATCAAACAGTGTATTTGCACGTGATTTGAATGTGTATCTAACTAACTCACAATAAATCCAAGCAAACCAAACCATAGTGCAAAGGGGCTGAGTGCGGGGAAGATGCAGGGTCCAGTGTCCAGGGATCGCTGGGGGGTGGGGAGAGCAGAGATTGAGAAGGGGAATCCAGGACAAAGTGTGGCTGAGGGAGCTGGCTGAGCGTGACATAGAGTGATCCGGAGAACGCAGAGGTAGGACAAGGGCCTAGCAGGCACAAAAGGACAGTAACAAGAAGCGTACGAAGACCGGCTGGTGAGTTCGGCTGCGGCAAACAACACCGCGAGGCAAGGCGACGTTCTGCCGGAGAAGCGGTGGTCAGATTGGAGTTTTTAACTACCGAGACGGATGAGCAGATGATTAGCGTGATGAGGAGCTGGTGCGTGAAATGAGTAGTAGGGAGGATCAGCAAACGGAGGGTCACGCCCAGCCAGCAGCCGTGCACACTGTCAGGGGCACCGGAGCGGCAGCAGGCGAACTCACACGCCATCCGAACAGAAATTCGTAAAACCAGACACCGAGCCAAAAGTCCAGACTCTCATCACTATAATTAGAACCAAATTACATTTCCATTTCCATTTGTCATGTCCAGGGACCTTCGTTTGAATTTACAGTAATAAATCAGTTCACGTTTGAAGAACATTATGAGACACTACACGACCTGTCAAATAAAACATTAGAGGAAAATAAACACAGTGGGATTCCTGACATTTTCACGATGACGGTGTACTATACAACCTAATTTCTTTTTTTATGTGTGTGCGTGTTTGTGTGTGTGCGTGTGTGCGTGTGTGTGTGTGTGTGTGTGTGTGTGTATCCGTGTCAGGTCAGTAAGACAGGGGCAGAGGGAGCGGTGCTGGATGAGGCCAAGAACATCAACAAGTCTCTGTCGGCCCTGGGGAACGTCATCTCAGCCTTGGCCGAGGGAACGGTACGGCGGTGAAATCTCTGCAGTCCTTATCTTCGAGCAGGAATCTATGTGCCTTTGGCTTTTCCTCATATTCATTTGCTTTTAAAAGATACCTAATGCGCTTCTCTGTATGAGGGGATTTGTTCAGTGCCTAATGGACAGTAAATCAAAGCCAAATCACAGAGTACATCGAATCAGCTCAGTATCTCTAATTATGTCCATAACCCTACTTTGAAAAGTTGATTTAGATATTTTTGATAAAAAATTGTTTTTTGCTTGCTTGCCGGGAGTTAGATGAAAAGATTTATGCCAGTCTCATATCTTCACGGTATAACTACACACGTGGGCAGCTTGCCTATTTTAGCATAAAGAGTAGAAACAGGGAGAAGCTTCCCTGGCTCTGTCCATAGATAAAAAAAAAAAAAAGGTTTTGCAGAATCCTCTCATATGGACATTCTTGTCTTGTTGTCGGGTTGGATGGATACTGCATCAACGCTTGAGCGAGTTTTCTGTCCCCTCATCCAGAATGCTGGTAACTTATTCCTGTATTCTAAATACCAAAGTCAACCAGCTATATCTCCCATCTGATCCATCGCTGTCCTTCCGTGCTCCATCATGTCAGTGGAAACACTCACCGTCTACTACCACGTATCTCTGAAGACTTAGGGAACTCCTCATAAATTTTATGGAAAGGCTCACAGACTGTAAACGCCTCACACATCTGTCATAAATCTACTGGCATTCATTCTTCACTCAATGAGCGAGGACACACTATTTGAAGGCGAAGGTTACAAAGATGAAACTGTGAATGATGCTGCAGGTGGAGAGAATCCCCTTGCTTTGTTTTCTCCGCTGATGCTCACATCACATTTTGTTTAGTGCAGGAAACAAAAGGCACATGCATGCCGGTGCTGCAATTTCTTTTTTTTTAAATCCTTTTCTTCTTCTCTTTTGTCCCACCTCTCTTTTCCCTTTCCTGTTTCCTTTCTTCATCCCTATGAAGAAATCCCACGTGCCGTACCGTGACAGCAAAATGACTCGCATCCTGCAGGACTCGCTGGGCGGGAACTGTCGCACCACCATGTTCATCTGTTGCTCTCCCTCCAGCTACAACGACGCGGAGACCAAATCCACCTTGATGTTTGGCCAACGGTAATGTGCCACCACACTAAGTAGCCGTGGGCTGTCGCACTGTGCAGCGCAACACACACTCCAGTCATGCTCAGCTGCCGCTGTTATGGCGTTCTTTCTGCTGAAATGTGCTCAACTCCGATACGCTGCTCACACGTTGCCGCCTCCAACTGTTCAGATTCAGGTTTTAGGCTGGATTCTGTGTGCATGAAGCAGGAGGTGGAGAAAAAGGAGGAGTTTTAATAAGGAACTGGCAGGCAGGTAGCAGGTTGGAGCTCCAGAACCGAGGCCAGTATCTTTGAGTTCAAACAGAGGCGAGCAGGCAGGGAACCAACCAAATGTCAGGCTGTGAACAGGCTGTGAACGGGATGATCCTGCGCGTGAACAGAAACCAGTATTAGTACCTGATGCAGGTAAAAAAAGTAGAGAACAAAAAGGCTTTACAATGCAAAACTGAGAAGCAGCCGTGTCCTCCCACAAAGGTAGAATGACGATCTGCTGGAGTCTTGTTGCTCGAGCCAGTGGTTATACACCGTACCACCCGGAGGGGAGACGCTGATATGCTGAATGCTGAACAGGCGCGCGGGTGGTATTGGAGGGACGCAGGAACTGAACGTCCAGCCATACAAACACACGCGTACACAGACAAGAACAGAGGAGGAATGCAGGAGGAAAGAAACACCAGAAGAAGAAAAAAAATAGGGCAACAGATCCAACCAATCCTATCACCAACTTTTCTTGTGAGAAGCCACATATGACTTTAGCGGCTTGGTCCGTGTTGCAGTTTGGTTGCCGATCATGATGCGACTGCTTGAACAGCGTCCTTAAGGCTAAGCTGCGCCCACAGAAGCAGAGATTTCGTTTGCTTGCCAACTGCTCACTGTCAAATCAAAGAAATTCTCAGACGGAAAGAAAGATACTGAAAAAATGTGCCCCCATGTGCCTCTCCGTTTTCACCCTACCAATGAATTCCAGTGAATAGAGACTGACATGTTAGTGTTGGTGGAAATAAATAATGTATGACCGAGCAAAGGGAGCGACAGGATCCACAGCAGATGTTTGAATTTTACTGATCAGGAAATTTGCTCTCTTATCTCCCTTTGTCAGCTGAACCCCTCCGCTAATCTGTTCTATTTTATATCAGTATGACATCAAAATACTATGACATGACAATTAACACTTTATTCTGATAGTCAAGTATGATTAACGAACCAGTGACCGTAAAAGTCTTCAAATGTACGACTGAGGGGACCATAAAGCATTTGCTGCTGATATTTACTGTCCAGTTTATGATTCATTTTAGAGTTTCAGTTAGTTAGCTTAAGTGAAAGAGAATCAATGGTTTGGTTGAAGATCAGGTAAGTAACTTAAACGAGGCTTTACCACTTTGTTCTACATCAAGTTTTTGTCCCCTGATCTTTGATTATCAGCATTTCACTGTTATAATCAGGTGTTGCCCAAATTCTGATGAGACAACTTTAGTTCAACCAGGGGGGACAAGTGAATGAAGAAATTATATTTATTACAGATTTAACAGAATGACATGTGATCACAAAGTGTTGACAGTCTTTGGCGCTCCGTCTCCATGGGGTTATATTGTAGTAGAGGGCATCGGTCCTGAGCAGCAGCAGAGTAAATCTCCCCCACGGAGTAGGAACAGCAGCATGAGAGGATTAAGGCAGGGAGAGAAATCGTTTTTTAAACGGACTGCAGCGAGATGATAGGATAACAAGGCAGGTGTTTTGCAATGCTATTGGATAGATGAGCCAAGCAGATGAACAGCTAATTGCTGAAACGACAGCGCAGGGAAATGACGGCAAAGAAACTGAGAGCGCGCATGTGTGAGTGAGTGGATGGAAGGCAGGATGAAGGGGAATGAAACAACCGAAGCAAGCACGAGAGTCGTCTGACAACCGGAGCTGAGTGCAACGGATGGAAGCAACGTTTCAACTCTGTGATGCCACTTATTTGGGTCATAAGTGAGAAATAATTTATATCCACATACATTTCTGCTGTGTTTCTGTAAACGAGAATGCATTTTAAGGGGTCTGAAGCATTTGTACGTTTTGAATTCTGTATGCCTCCCTCTCCCTACAGTATTTGCACCATGACACACAGTTGGCAGAAACCCAATTTGCATACCAATTAATGAGATGCAGACTCATTCTCATTGAGCAGCCGAGGCTGAAATACCCCTGTTGACAGTTCCTCTCTTCACCACTGTTCTTTCACACACTCCCCCCCCCCCTTTCTGTATCTCTTCCTCTCATCCTCCTCTCACCCTCCTATATACCTTCCCACCTCCCCTCTCTCTGTCTGATTGTCATTGCATCCCTCTAATTAGAGCCAAGACCATCAGAAATACTGTATCTGTGAACCTGGAGCTCACAGCAGAGCAGTGGAAGAAGAAATATGAAAAGGAGAAGGAGAAGAACAGATCAATGAAGGAGACCATTCAGAGGCTTGAGGCTGAGCTGAACCGCTGGAGGGACGGTAATAATCACACCACTTCCATGCTGGCATCTCACAATAACAGGGGATACCTTTGAAAGTTGCTGGCCAGGCAATTTGACATTATCAGGTGTTTTTTGTATTTAATGTCAGCAAGATGATGAGTTCATATTTTTCTTTGCCACACATGCAGGTTTGTGTTCAGTCAACTAGAGGACAAATCACAATGAAAGCTTCTACAGTCAGTCATTCTTGGTTCTCAGAGGGTGAAGTGTTCTGACGTTTGGTGATGGCCTTTACCGTGAGGTTCACATGTGGGATTCTGAGGCCTTGTCCAGACCTGGTATTAACATCCATCCCCAGCGATCCGAGGTGGAAAACTCGAAGTACGCCTCCGCTCACCTGGCATTTGAATGAGACCCGAAGCTTTCTCACTCGCTGTTTTGTCCGACATGAACTTGGACACGAACATGTTTGTCGTTCACATATGAAGGAGGCAGCGGGAGATTGTCTGCGTCGGATGCGTTCAGCAGAAACAGCCGGATATATTTCGGAACATTCAGGCGAAGGGGTTGGTAGAGCGCCCGCTCGCGTGCTGCAAATCTTTTGAGGATTTTCCTCCTGCATTCTCACACGGGCTCATTCGGACACCTTCCGAAAAACTATAACTCAGGAAAAAGCTAACCAACGTTATAAATCAAATGAGAAGTAGGGTCATTTTCTCATGGACTTCTACTGAAACTAACTTATTGTTGCAACCGGCGGAGTCGTCCTCTGCTGGTGGTTCCGGAAAATACAGTCTTCAGGCACTTGAGCTTTGGCTTCATTTTCCGGACCTGGTGATTCCGTCCATTTTTATATACAGTCAGTTCTCAGGACACATTTTCGTTCACACGGCTAAAAGAAAATGGCCTCGTGCGTCTGAGACATCCTCCGAATGTGGCGATCAGATCTCAAATGCATCCTGGATGCGTTCACACCCCTACTTACATCTGCTGTCCATCTCGGATCGGATCACTCAGGATGGATGTTAATACCAGGTCTGAACGTGGTCTGAAGTGAAATGTCTCAACAACTATGGAATTGATTGCCTTGAAATTTCATTGCGGACATTCCTGTTCCCCTCAGGATGAATCCTAATGACATTGATGATCGTCTGACTTTCCATTCAGCGCCTTTCTTCAGGTCAAGATTTATATGTGTCCAATTACCTTTTAGTTTAGCTTCAAGGTTTGTGACACGTTCCAGCGCAGTGTATGCAGCAACGAGGCTGGAGGACAGATTCAGGATCCTGAATCAGCTGTTTTATATTTGGTGAAAAAGCTCCCGCTAAAAATGTAAAGAGGAGGTTTGGGCTGGAAAGTGCTGGCAGTCCAGTCCAGGGAATACAGCTTTTACACGGTTCCCCACAGAAAAATCACTTCACTTCACTTCGCGTCCCTGTTCCAGGCTCTCTTCATGCACCGAAGAGCATCTGTAGCCCGCTCGCCTACAGACATTACTTTTCAGTCCACGTAAATGCAGATTTAACCTCAGTTGATATCGTATAAATACATGCCAGTGGAGATTTTTGAAGGAGACCGACTCTCTGGACTTGTGCCCAAAACACTTAAAAATCCCATCCTGGCTGTTTCTGTTTCATATTATTCAGACTTTTACGCTTTGTATAACTATATTCTCCTCACATTGTGCTAGAGGGAGGAAACAATGGAGGCTTTATGTTTTATGAATCCTTATGTATTAGTTATTCTCACAGCGACAAGGGCTAATCACATCTACCGGAGAGTCATAACTTACACCTGTCATCGTCCAGGTCATCACACACAGCCCAGTGTCAGTGCACACTGGAGAACGCTAGCACATTAAGTACAACACACACACATATTCCCTCATAATTACACACACACACACACACGTTTCTATCCTCTCCTGCTGGACTCTAGGTCGATTCAAATGTCAGTGCTCTCAGCGGTGGTGATCGGTTGACATTCAAGCTGTGTAATGAATCCTGTCTTGTGTTTTTTTTCCCCTTGACGATCATTCCCTCTGTGCTCGACCTGATTTTCAAAAATGCTGCAACACGTCTTTATTGAACACCTATCAGTGAAAATTATTCCTTTTATTGCTTCATCCCGCTCAGTTACTCTGATTCTTTTTTCACGCGCACACAGTCTCCCCCTTGACTTTACTTCTGCTCTGTCTCTCTTCCAATGTAGTACTTTTAATTTCCTAATGGATCATTTTGACAGCGTTGTTTTCTCCCTCACCGCTCCTTGTATTGTAGCCCACCTCGGGCCAGGAACTCCCTGGGACGGATTTGACCTCCATCTTACACCACATTACCCGACTCTTTAATCAAGGATGTTCCAAAGACAGGAACAGCTGTCGCACACAGTAAATTCCATCAAATCTCTATTCTCTTTAACCTATGCTGGAAAAATCCTATATTGTGCATCGCTGGTTTTTGTTCACCTTTGCCCCTTCTTTTTTCTTTGCAATTTTTGGAAGCATGACAGCCAATACCAAACATAAGAAAACCGATATCCTCATGTTATACAGTATATGGTGGTTGTGGGTTTTTGGATCTGAGTATATGGAAAAGACTTCTAATTTATGGCATTGAAATATCTCAAATGCATCAAATGCATTCAGGAGTAAAGGAAAATATGATTAATATTACCCCACTCATCCCTTTTATGCATTTATCCATACGGGAGGATTTACCAGAGATAAGAGCAACAAATTTACAACAAAAGAAAAAATTGAATATTTTTTCTCCGTTTTTAGGCGAGAATGTGTTGGGGCAGTTGGGTGAGGAATCTAAGGATGTTCCCCCGGTGGCTCCAGAATCTGAGGAGCCAATTCTTGACATCTGCAGCCCCTGCAGCCCCTGCTCCATTGCATCCTCCATTGTGGTTCACATCTCTGAGGAGGAGCGGCAGAAATATGAGGAGGAGATCCGCAGGCTTTACAAACAGCTGGATGATAAGGTGATGATTGGGGTGCCACATGAGGACAATTTGTGAGAATGAATGTAGTATTGATTACACACCGTGGCTGGAGTTTCTTGTAATGTTATGCACACATGAATACAAAGAGCCTATAATGCATACATTACACATGCTAATGAATTCAGGACGAGAAACATTGTAGTGGCTCCATTGGGGAAATAGTAATGTTCTAGATTAAAAGTATGAGCGTTCATTTATCTAAAACATTAAACCCTCTATGCTCATGTATGCTGTGCTCCACAGTGCTGTCATTTTATTGCTTGAATAAGTAGACACAACTATTGTCAATGCATTGGCACATTTTTTCTTTCCTTTACTGTGCATATGAGAAAAATAGTGATGGTTTTTAGCAACAGAGAAGCCTATTCACACAGGTGTGTGGTTGAACATACTGAATATGGTAATCTGTCGGGATGCTTTGGTATTTTTTCTCAACTTATGTAGTGCACTAGCAATGTTAGACCTGCTGCAGGATATTTTATGATGCATGTAAGTGCATTTATACGCAGGACATAACTCAAACATTTCTAATGCTGTGTGGGGTATTCATGATTAGTTTAACACAGACCATGAAGTAAATGCTTTTTGAACAATAACTCACACACTTTTTTTTTTGTTTCTGTTAGATTGTATTAATGTTTTTTTTATGTTGAATTGTGTCAAGTGCAAGCTGAAATATAATTGTGTTTACACATGAAACCCAAAGTATACAAGATGACAGTGTACAGACTAGAGCATCTCAACTGTACCAGTATGTGTAACCCATAACACTGTAAATTAACCGTATCTATTCAATGGGACTCTTTACTACTAAAGGATGATGAGATCAACCACCAGAGCCAGATGGTGGAGAAGCTGAAGGAGCAGATGCTCGACCAGGAGGAGGTAAAGGACCTTGGTTTTATATCCTTTCATTAGTTTGGTTAAACAGCCCACAGTAGGCTGCATGTTTGCGAATGTGACAAAGTCGCACTATGAATTGAAGTCAGTTGTGAGAGGTTTTTTTTTCCACTTGTCACTGAGATAAGTAAGAAAAAAACTATTTTCAGGTTCCAGAAAGCACTTTGAGACCATTAGGTGTAATTGTTTTCATAATGGGTGTGTTTGCGTGTTAATCATCTGCATAAAAACTGAACCCAACATTCGATAAATTATCAGAAAGGCTGACATATATGGAGAACAAGAGAGGTCCTTGTGTAAAACCCTGTGGCACGACTTTGGGCACAGGGAGGATATACACTTTGTCGTCAAAGAGCATGATCTTGCAGGTCGCAGGCTACGAGCTCTCCGTCAGGCCCAGCACCGCTTCTGGTTTCAAAAAACCAAGATGCCGTCGGCCATAAAAAACGTCAGTACACCAACCAGTGGGTGATATCCCGGTGGGTTGCCCCTTGATGGGAACCAGAAATTGCAAAGACGGGAAATGTCAGTGATGTATGAAATAAAACAGGCAGTTGTAATGTACATACACTCAATTCTAATGTTACATTTCTGCAATAGACAGGCCAGTGGGCTAAATAACCTGAAACAAGCATTGTCACGTAGTTCTCTGCCAAGGATAAGACTACACATTTGCAAAATTAGTCCATTCTTATGCCAAAATGGTCCTGCTGTGTGTTGAGCTGACATGATGGTACCTTTCCAGCCTTAGTTTGTGTGCAGTAACCTGAATTCACATCCATTTGGCCAAACAGAAGCTGCATGCTACAGTGCAAACATGCAGGCACCCTGGGCAGAGCAACGTCTACACCTGATGACATGAAAATGACCCACAGTGGGCTGCAGTATTGCAGATAGAAGCAAATAAGATGGTGTCAAAGTAATATCAGCTCTCACGGTGTCAAGTAATATTCCATGATGAATGTTTAGAAAAGGTTTCATCGCTTAAATTAAACCTGAGTTGTGCACACATGCTTATCTCTTGAGAATGAGATAAACATCACAGTTATGTTTTGTTAAAACCCAGCAGCTTCTGTTTTAATGAAGAGGCTGCTTTTGTATAGAATATCCCTGTAAATTTGACTTTCTTTGTGAATTTTCTTCCCAATTTTTTTTGAATTACTCTTTACACTTGTTACGCAGCTGTTATATATCTATGCCCCACAGCTTCTTGCGTCATCCAGGGGTGACAGTGAGAAGGTGCAGTCGGAGCTCGGCAGGCTGCAGACGGAGAATGAGTCGGCTAAGGTGGAGGTGAAGGAGGTCCTGCAGGCCCTGGAGGAGCTTGCTGTGAACTACGACCAGAAGAGCCTGGAGGTCGAGGAGAAGAGCATGCAGAACAAGCTCCTGGCTGAAGAGCTCACAAAGAAAATGGTGGGTCAGACTTTCAGGAGCCTCGTTGTTGATATGTCGTACCGCAAATGTATACAGTGTATATTTGTAAATGTTGGGAGAGAAATAGAGAGAGAAATGAAGAGGAAAATGAAAACAGAAACGATTGTCCAAGCTTTATAAAACTAATTAATGGAGGGAAAGATAAATTAACTTTCGGATAAAAAATAATTTGTCCCTCTGTCAATTTAAGCCCCTATCTGTGAAGAATATGAAGTAGTGTTTCAAAAGGCAATTAGGGAGATAATGTAGAGCGCTGTATGGAAGTACAGATAGGACAGAAAATTCGAATCGTGCCGCCAGCGAGTCATTTTACCTTAAACAGATTCACATAAGAGAAAAAAAAGACATTTTGGAAAAAAAGGGTGGAAAACCACTGAAGAAATGAATCTATTGGTTGACGCATTGATATAAGAAAAGTGAAGGTCCTCTGGTTTATGATCACTTCAGACAGTACTTGTGATAAAGCCACAGTTTGTGTGAACTACTACAAATTACAGCACTTGCTCAAGCTTGAACCTGCATTCACCGTGGCGCCAATGAAAAACTGAGAATGAATACGTTCATCTGACATGTGCCTTGTTGTTTTGCACTATAACCACGAGCAAATGTTAGAAAATGCCGACGCCGGCCGCCACACAGAGCACATGGCTGCTTTTTTCTTGATCAAGGTCAGTATTTCAAAGTAATCTCAAAATTCCACGCTGTGGTTTTTACTGAATAGCTTGTTTGCTTGAGGGAAGCAGTCAGTGCTGTCAAAGATTAAATTGTGGTTAATTAAATCTGGCATAGTTTGTCATCAAAGCTCGAAAAAAAAAATTGTTATTAATGAATATTCCGCTTTTACGAAACCAGGCATGGCGGTAACTGTGCACTGCGTCGTTCACATTCTTCTACATTTTTAAGGCTTTGCAAAATCTAAAAACACTGCGTTTTCAATCAGCGATTGTCTGAAGATGGGGGTTTTTTGAGTGACAACTGAAAGACGCTTAAACTTTTTCTTTTCTCGGTCAGCTTCTTAGAAAGAGTTTTGTGTGCCACAGTTAAAATGGATTTGGCTATTTCCCCCTGAAAGATTTCTTTATATCTTCTTAGATTTCTCTGAGCTCTTCACACTGTTTTGATGTGAGCGGGGCTCAGTTGTAAAAGGGATGTCACATATTTCCATGCTCCAACCAGGATTCAGCATAATTTCTACTGGAATCTGAGGACAGTTGTTTGGTCACCGTTGATGAAAAAACACTCGTACACAGAGCACACAGTGGGTTTTTGAGTGTAAACTGTCAATGAATAATACATAAAGATCCTTTTTTAAACCGATTGTGGCTTTTGAATACATGAATATATAATGTTATAGAGCAGGGGTTTTCAAAGTCTTGGTCCCCCTTAGACAAAATCAAGACAACCCACCAACCCCCTACATTTCAATGGGACATTGAAATGTAGGGGGTTGAAAACATAGGTTTTCTACAGTTCCCATAATGGTTTGGGGAAGATAATTGGAAGTATAATGTTGCCATGGATTCAGTAAATGATGCTGTTAGCTTTTTTTTGGTGCTTTTTTTGCATCATGTTATTAAATGGTAAAGTATTGAGAATGAGGAGAAAGATTCAAGCAGAGATGGATGTAAAATAGAGATATCTGGCAGAGCTGGTCAGCCCTTAATAAAGTTATTGTAACTGGCCCAGTGGACTGAGCCGAGCATTATTCAACTTCTTAAAAACCTCTTCAATATTTCATGCACCGTTTTACTATCTGCCACTGTGTCCTCTCCTCCCTCTCCGTCTTTCTCTGTCTAGATATTGATGAAAGGAGCTGACGGTGTAACTAAAGAGGGCACACTTTAGTCGTCTCTAAACGCAGCTGAAACCTCCTCTCCTCCTCAATCATAACAATCATATATCACTTAGCAGGTCTCGTCTGCGGCTCGCTGTGCTCTGGCCGCTTACCTGACACAAGTCCTTCTCGGGGATGCCACCTGGCATGATGATGACGGCCTTTTTGCAGCTTTATCCCCCCCCCCCGACTCTTTAGGACTGATTCTCCTCTCTCTGTGTATTAGCGGTGGGATGCAGAGTGGGTCCCATGCAGTTCAGATGGGGCAGCACTGACCTAGAAAAATGTTGCGATAGTAGGGTTCATTCATCACCAACTCCTCCGCTGTCTTCATCCCTGCTTTCAGGGGAAACTCCTCTCTTCTTATGCAGGAGGCCGTGCCATTGTTCACTGTTACTGCCATTCATCTGCTCCATTAAGCACCTCCTTTCATTTGTCTACCTATGCCCCCTTTCTACCATTATGATTAACTCCATTCATCATTGCACCAACCTGCGCGGTATCACTTCATAAATCTTTCTTCAACTAAACCGAACATTATTTCATTAACATTCCTCCTCCTCTCCTTTTACTTTCATAAATGAATCGACTTCAGTTAATTATTTACCACCATTTATGGATTGTAAATGTTTTGACGTGGGACTTGACCCTGGAAAATGATCACAGGGCTTGAAGTTAATGAAGGAGTAGAAGATGGAGAGGTTGATAAAGGAGTAAATGTATTTAAGCTGGTGGGTAATGGTGGTTTCGACTGAACTGATGATTCATGAGGCAGATAACCTTAAATGCAGCATTAAAAAAGAGCATTTAAATATAGAATTTGATAATACACCTAGTTTAAAATTGTGTTTTGACAACAAGATTAAAAACCTTCAAAACTTAGGTTACCATAGTAGCACCAATATAGAAACAGACTAGAGAAGAATTTACTCGATATCTTAAAGAAATACATTTCTTCTTTGCCTGTTTAAGGTCACACCACTGATCCAACAATTTGTTATAAAAAACCCCAGAAATAACTCTAAACCAAATTACACGTGTTGTGCTCATGATGTCAAAAATCCTGGCTATTACCCAAACCAACCACAAAGGTTCTCTTGGTCTTGTTCATGTGTTGCTCATGTTAATCATGTTGAAAATTTGAGGCGCAATTTTGCAATGTCCAAGAACGTGTTGCTGAAGCAAAAGCCCTGTACTCCCTTTTCTTTCACTTGATTTCGTTAGACATTTAGCGCATCGATTGAATCCAAATCGCTTCATTGTGTTCAGCCTTGTTTAGAAGCTAACTGCTGAACAAAATGGAGAAGGAAATAGTAAGCTCCATCATTCACTCTCCCAGAACCTTGCATCCAGTGCTGATGCCATCAACCCCAATCTCGGACGTTTATTGATTTGTAATTTAGGAGCTATTACGTTTTGCTACTTGGATTTCTTGGATGAGCATGGGGGTTAAAATGTGTCTAGCAGCTGTGTGTGCTCTCAGGTTAAAGGACTCTCGTTTTCGGGTTAGGTTTACCTCCCCCACACAATATCCTCTCACTTTATCATTCCCATGAGCTTTCCAGTCTCCTCCGGGTTTTCTCCAATTAGTTTTTCCCTTCTCGCACAACCTCTATGTTCACTCCCTCTTCTCACTGCTCTCATCCCATAGGGTCACCTGATGGCTTTAGAGGCAGAGCTGTCCCGTATCCAAGAAGTGAGCAGCCACCAGAGGAAACGCATCGCTGAGATTCTCAACGGGCTCATGAGGGACCTGAGCGAGTTCAGCACCATCGTTGGAAACAAGGACATCAAGCTGGTGAGTGGAGCAGAGGCTGCAGGTTCGGAGACAGCATTCACTTACCAAAGATTTTGCCAAGAAACAGACAGAGTCCGTAACTAAGCAGGAAACACTGAAATAAAATATTTCACAACTGTGTCAACAGATCAGAGGGTTAGGGGTTAGGGTTAGGGGTTAGTACTTTTCTGCATTTTAAGCCTCTTTTCTTAAATCTGTGAATCCCCAACTTTCCCTGGTATCAAAGCGAGAAAAAACACTCAGCTATTTGGGCCAATTGATGGAATTTGCACAAGAAAAGCCTTCTAGTCAGAGCAATAACTCAGTCAAGCCAGTACTCACAGACAGATCAGATGTCATATACACATCATGCTGGAATCAGTGCAGCCTGCTCTTTCAAGTGATAGCAGTAATAAACGTCCATAAATCCACATCCACTATTACTGCGCTGAACAAATTGTTCTAAGATGTCAGATTCTGTTTTTCTATTTTGATTTACTGGGTGGGCTAAGCATGGATGAGTGGTCCGGATAGAGGAGGAAGATTGAAAAGAAAGTAGACACATTTAGATTGATAAGAGAGAAATGGAAGACCTTTAAAAAAAGAACAAGAAACGAATCTGAGACTGTGAAACAGACAATATGGTCCATTCGCTGATTTCAGACTTGCCGAGAGAGAGCTGGCTATTTTAAAATTGCATGGTGAACATTATCGGAAAGGCTGCACGGTGGTGTAGTGGTTAGCACTTTCGCCTCACAGCAAGAAGGTTTTGGGTTCGGATCCCGGTTCAAACCAACCAGGGCCTTTCTGTGTGGAGTTTGCATGTTCTCCCCGTGTATGTGTGGGTTCTCGCCGGGTTCTCCGGCTTCCTCCCACAGTCCAAAGACATGGGGTTAGGTTAATTGGAGACTCTAAATTGACCGTAGGTGTGAATGGGACAGTGAATGGTTGTTGCGATAGGCTGGCGACCTGTCCAGGGTGAACCCAGCCTCCCGCCCAATGTTAGCTGGGATTGGCTCCAGCCCCCCAACGACTCTTAAATGGATAAAGCGGTAGACGATGGATGGATGGATGGATGGACATTATCGGAAAGTTGTTTCTGAGTGTCAAAATACTGAAAATAGCATAATAGGACACGCCTAACTAATACATGTGACCACAAAAAGGAGTAAAAACTGAGCAGGAAGCCTAGGGTTCATAAGTTCACACATATATCAATGTCATATTTATATAAAATTTTGTGTGCCTGCTTGCTCAAAAGCCGCACAAAAGCTTTATCATCCTTCAGCTGGACATTTCTGAAGGGCCAAACATGAAACAACATGGTCAATATACAGTGTGTTCCCCTTCCACTATGTAGATTTCTATACCACACCTGAAAGTGGTTTATAGGCATATTCGCTATCATCTGTAATGTTTAGACCGATGTTGGTGTGTATGTTCATTTCAAAGCTACAGCGTTGGCTAAATGATGCTGTTAATAAATGTGCGTACAAAATGCCAGAGCGTGCTCCAGAAGTGCCTCTTCAACTTCCCAGCTGTCTTACTCCATCTTAACCAGACATCTCTCCTCCTTTCCGCCTCGTTCATCTCCAGCCCATGGAGATCACCGGCGTGATCGAGGAGGAGTTCACCGTGGCTCGCCTCTACATCAGTAAGTTGAAGTCTGAGGTGAAGTCCATGGTGAAGCGCTGCCGCCACCTGGAGAACCTTCAGATGGAGTGTCACCGCAAGATGGAGGAGACAGGAAGAGAGCTGTCCTCGTGTCACCTTCTCATTTCACAGGTGAGGGACTGGTGAAAATAAGAACTTGATAAAACTGACAACGTCTTCACACATGCGGTTATCTGCTGTTGTAGATAAAATGTCTTATCTGTTACTCCTGATGCAAATTTTCGTTTTTGACATGCAAAAAAAAATCAAGAGAGTAGACACTGAAACGTAAAATTTGAATTCAATATTATTAATTCAATCAAGACAAACGATTGAGAGACGTTTCAAGTACACTCCTCTTTATCAGTCTATGTAACACATCACATTGCGTTGAAGGCCTTTGTGTGATGTTAATTACTCTGATGTGTATTCAAAACATCAGCCTTTTATGGAAATAGAAGACTTCTCGCATCAGAAGCTTTCAGGGTACAAACTGCCCTGATTCTTAAAGCATGGTGTGTTTTGTATGTTGATGTGCTTGCCTGAAGCCACCGTGGTGTGAAATTTTACTATCTTTGGTATTTTAATTAAATTCCTTAAAGAATAGAGATCATGAATACTTAATGTAAACTATATCTGTTCAACGACGAGTAAAGGTACAATTTCTCCTCGGTGTAAAGTGTTCTCCCGGGTAGAGGTCCTTTCCTCATCAGTATACTTTCCGCATCCGAAAACAATGTGCGTTGATTTTCAGCATGGGGCAAAGATCCGCTCTCTAACGGAGTACATGCAGAACATGGAGCTGAAGAAGAGGCAGCTGGAGGACAGCTACGACTCTCTGAGCGAGGAGCTGGCCAAACTCCAAGCTCAAGGTAGAGTAAAACACCATTATACCTGAAACTGAAGTACAATAGTCGCTCCCTCAACATATCAATCCAGGCAACCACCAAATAATGAAAAAGACAAGGGGACCCCTAACTAATCCTCAGGGGAACGTGAATGATTGAACCAAATTTCTATTTCAGCGATCCAGCCAATATTGGGGGGGATCATGAATGTCTGTAGGATTTATTTAGAATTTTTTCAAATCTGTCATAAGGACTTTGAGATATTTCACAGGATAAGTGAAGACTTGAGTCAGAGGAGCATCATTACATCAAAAGGTGGAAGATCATTAAGATTCAAATGCTAGGCACCACGAATGTCTTAAATATTTTATGACATTCCATCTAAAAGTTGTTAAGATATTTCAGTCTGTACCAAATTGGTGGACCAGCGAACCATCCACAGAGCACTACTGTGACTAATCTCAGCGTACTACTCCAAAAAACGTATTACATTTTTGGTGAAATCTAGCTGAACTTGAAGTTCAGGGATCAATATTGCACAAATGGTCAATTCAGTACAAATAAAATATGCACTGCATTTGTAACAAAAGTGTTTACCCCTGAATCAGGTTGAGATATTTGACTTCGTGGTTAAAAAAAAAACCCCCAGAAGCAATAGATAAGATTCTAAGTTGAAATAAGAAAATATCGATATATGGTCAGACAAGCAAAACAACAGTTTTATGGTTGATAATCAGACACAATATAAGGCTGCAGGAACAAATCTGATGAACAATAAGACTGTCAGCTAAATATAAATTCAAAGAAATTATCTATATAATCCAGCAGCGTCTTCCAAGCATTTCTAGGATGGCATTTTGCTGAAAGAATTTAAATTATGACCGATGATCCGCTAAAAACTGTGTGACATTTCTTACTCACTGCACAGTGAGGAACATTGTACATTTTGCTTCAACTGCTAGCTCGGGATGCCAAAGTCAAAGTTAAGGGTAATGTTCTGACACGGTCAAACAAAATCATGTCAGGACAAAATAAAATAAACAACAAATCTGTCACTGTGCCCTAGCTCCACCGAGCTGAGAGGAACTTGGAGGAACTGCGTCTTTTATTGGCTTCGACTGAGAGTGTTAGCCTGTGCCAGAGGTCTTTCTATTCTGTCAAGAGAGAGAAACAAACGGGTAAATGTCGATGAACAGTTTGGGCTCCCAAACATTTAACAGCACCAGCATGAATAGATTAATGGTTTATTTGAAACGTGTGCGAGGTTTGGCCACAGATAATCCCAGGACATTGACCCAATGCAGGCCAACGGCAAAGGCAAATTGGGCTAAAGGCAAAGCAAGTCATTCTTTCCGAGGAGAACCGCAGGACTGCAATAAATAACCAGTGGATTTAAGGGCAGGTAAATCAATAACAGCCCTGCTCCTTGCCTGAGCCAGGCAGTCCTCGAGTCAGTACAGAAGTAGATAAATACAAAGTGCTGCGGGTCATGTTAACCCCGCAGCCCGGTGCAAAGCGTCTGTGCTCATTATTTCATCATCAGACCGCGGCAACAGCAGTGAGTAAACAACAGACCAGATCAGCATGATGCAGTAGCTGTCATTTGTAATGATAGACATTATTACACCCAAGGCATGACTTGGACCCCGCTGACCTCGCTGTGATCATCAAGCGTGGTACCGCTGCGCCTACAAAGTCAGGTCACTGTCACCCCTTTCATCTCCATCACAGAGTTCCTCTCTTTTATCTGTGCACCTCGTTCTTCCTCTTCTCCCGTCTCTTCTCTCTCTCTCTCTCTCTCTCTCTCTCTCTCTCTCCGTCTTGTTTTCTCTCACCATCAATCTCTCAATGTTTTTTCACCTGTGTTTCAGAGAGCATGTCACAGATGACCAGGGGGGAGGATCAAACGTCTGTCCAGGCTTGCTGTGACATAAAGGTAGTCATGACTAATGTAAGAGCAACATAGTATAGTTAACCCTTTATCACACCTCAGCACTCAGGTAGCAGTAGGTGTGCATGTGTGAATGTGATGTGGGTGGGTGTGTATCTCGGACTACAGCCATAAGTTGTGCATGTATGCTGTGTCTTTGCTGCTGCACAGGCACAAGTGTTTCTGCATGTAGATCACTTGCTATCACAGATCAACCGATGTAAGGAACAGTCTGACATTTTAGAAAATGCACTTATTCACTTTTTAGTAAGATAATAAGATCCATGCCAGTCTTATGTGGCTACATCTAGCAGCCAGTTGCCCCCAAAGACTCCTTTAATTATCAGAATTTTAGTCATTTGGTCCAATAAAAAGAGCCTAGACCCATATAATTAAATTATTTATGCCCTCCATGTGTGGGGGGAGCCGGGAGGACAGGAAGTCAGTCAGCTCGTCAAGGCAAAGTCTCTGACAGGAAATGTTTTTCATCGCAACAAGAGAAGAACTCTGCTGAGCTCTAAGGACCCAGAAATCTGGAAAAATGGCAAATTGTAATATTTATGCTACTTTTTTTATATGGGTCAAACCAACAGTTTCCAGTCTTTGTGCTAAGCTAAGCTAACTGACTGCTAGCTCCACCTACATATTACTGTACAGGCATTAAATTGGCATCCATGTTTTTTTTTTTTATATGAAAAGTCAAACTATTCCTTTTTTTGTCAGAAAATAGTAAAAAATGCCCATCACAGTTTAACAGAGCCAAATTGTGATACTGTATCTTCAAATAGCATATATGTCAAATGAACAATCCAAAATCCAAAGTGATTACATTTACAACGTAATAAAATAGATAAAGGCAGCAAAGTCTGACATTTGAGATGCTGGGAACAGCGACTGTTTGGAATGGTCATGGGTTTTCTGTGTCGTTAGTTCCTTGTCATTTGAATTTGAATCGAGGTAAATGCACCGCGTGAAAACGATGTAGTCTCAAAATAATGACACGTGATTACATAATATTTCAGGACCCAATTGACATTTTGCCTTATAGGTGCACATTCCAAACACCAACCAACACATAGGGTCTTTACCGGCTCCTGAGGCCCCGGATCACTTTCCGGCCACCTAGTTGGTAAAACGGCCTTTAAGCCGAGACACGTGCATTTTTCAGCTCCTGTACGTCTGCTTGAATTTGAACACATGTTCAAGGGTGTGTTTTTCATGTCAGTGTGTGTGTGGGGGTATTTTTGTGTGAAACGCTCCAGTTTCATTAGCCATGTCTGACTTCGTTCCTGACGGCAGTGTGTGACACAATCTGCTGTGTTTGTGTGTCTATGTGTGTGTGTGTGTGTGTGTGTGTGTGTTCAATGCCCATGTGGCTTTGCATGTCCACACGTGCACTGGTGTGTGTAATGTTCTTCTCTCTTGTCTTTTTTTTTCTTCACTTTTATTCCCTCCTCTGGGTTTTCTCTCTCTCCTCTCTCTTGTTGCCCACACCTCAGAGGGTTCTGGAGCAGCAGATGGAGACGCACCGCGAAGCGCACTGCAAACAGCTTGGCCACCTGCGAGATGAGATCAATGAGAAACAAAAGATCATTGACGACTTAACTGAGTCAGTGCCTCATTGTTGTTCTTCACCTTCCTCTGATATACAGCTCTTTAAACTTAGGCACCACAACAGAAGTTCCTAACATGCAAATATATTTGTATGACATCTATAAAAAAAACTGTTTTCTGTCACGAAATACGGAAAATGTCGGGTAAATTGAGTCCGTACATTTTCTGGAGTTAAGCCGTTCACATACGAAGAGCGCAGCAGGAGGTTGTCTGAGTCGGACGTGTGCACAACAGCAGGAACATTTCACGGTGAGCGTGTGAGCGCTCTACCCAGACGCCAACCATCCCCCTGAATATTCTGAAGATTTTCCTGGCGTGTCCTCATATGGGCTCACTCATATGGATTTTACCAGGGGGCTTTTGCATTTGCGTCCTCGCCTGCAGCCCCTAAGGAAAATGTCCAGACTTCAGCACATGTTTGAAAGCAGCTTCAGAGACATACAGGAGCAGAGACACTGTGCACCAAAATATAAAAATCCTTAAGGAAAAAAAATCATACTTAGTTCCATGTTTAGGACTAGAATGTGGTTCTCTCCAGTGCAGGTCATACATATATCCAGAGGCAGGGAGCTTGTGGAGTCTGAGGATTCAAGTGTGATATTCAATTCTACCCGTAAAAGCAGTGTGCGGACGTCAGGGCAGACCCTCTTGAGGGACTGAAGTACATTTCCCTGCTGGCCCCTTGGAGTTTTTCCTAACAGTCACAGAGCAGCTGCAGAGTATCTCTGAATGATTTTGCGCTCTACTGCTATACCTGCTGGACCTGCTGGCACAGCCTGATTTGGAAAGGCAGCTTAGAAATGAATGGATGGATGAACGGATGGATGGATGGATCAGTGATTTGATAGATGTATAGATGGATGGATGTCAGTGAGGTAGAAAACATCTGTTATAGCAGCAGAGTGACCCGTCAGTTTGATAAATACTCTGATTTAAGAATCAAAAATTAAAAAAAAAAAGTGTAATCTATTTTCTTGAAAACCAGGATGTGTATCCTAATGGGTTTTGTATTGACAAAGTCAATTTTTACTTTACTTAAGCTGTAACCAGCAGCAGGAGCTGGAGCTGGAGCAACTGCACGATGACTTTGAACGTCTTCGGCGCCAAGAACATCACAAGAGCCGGCAGCTGGAGGAACTGACGTGAGACTCTTGCTTTACTATCCTGGCCAGCTCTCAAACACTTCACCATATGGAGGCCTGGGGACGAGCTGCCCCTTTTTGATTCACATCTTCCGTGTCCCTCTGTCATTTGTCTTCCCTTTGTCTATTTGTTTTCCTCTGGCTCGGCAGCTCTGACTTTCTATTTACAGTATGCGTCCTATGTGCTGAGGGACACAGCCGTGCAGATTGTGGCTAAAGTTAGCTGGAAGCTAAACCCCCTTTAAAACCCCGCCTTCGCCTCTTTTTCTCTGTATTTCTCTGGCTCGCTTAGTCTCTTTGAATCTGTATTAGGAAGTTTTGGAACAAGGTAGCAGCTGGCCGCTAATAGGCCCCTTTCTGCACTGACCTTTACAGCATATTGCATCAGATGGCAGCTGGGCGCACACTGCGTTTGTTCTTTGTTCATTAATTATTCTGGCGATAACGTGGTAGTCATTTGCCTAAGGAATTTTCTATCTATCCGTCTGTCTATAGGTTTCTCCACGAGCGACATGAGCAGTCAAAGCAGGACCTCAAAGGGCTGGAGGAGACTGTCGTGAGTCATTATTTGCTGTCGCGATTCACTTGGCTCCCTCGGAGGCAGCTCATCCACTAAATACTCTTTAACTGCTTTAACTGCACCATTTCCTCTCTCTTCAAACTGTAGGCCCATGAGCTCCACACCCTGCACAACCTCCGCAAGCTTTTTGTCCAAGACCTCACGACTCGCGTTAGAAAAGTAAGCCACGCATGATTGAGCAATGGAAAATGCGTAAAAGCTTTACTACTCCAAATGTTACCGACATTGCCTGGAAACATGTGAATAGACTGAACGCAAATCCCTTACATTACAGTACATACACTGATCTGCAGTGTTTAAAGCTCTGCTGTTTCTGGTGACAGAGTGCCGGGATGCAGGCCGATGACACTGGGGGATACGTCACCCAGAGACAGAAGATTTCCTTTCTTGAAAACAACCTGGACCAGCTTACAAAAGTTCACAAACAGGTAACAACAAGCAGCAGATTTAAGACCGAAAAGAATCATAGTGACGGAGAAGGAAATAATATTTTACCAGTCCACCACCTCTTTTAAAAATGAGGACAAATGATCTGGTTTCCCTCAGCCTGGAAGCTCGATTTGCACGGTGCCGTGACACAGCAGTGAGGCAGGAACGTCTTATCTGGACAGAATATGAGAGGAGGACAAACAGAGCGAGGCAAAAATAAAATACATGTACACTTTTTTGTTGTCATTGCTCTCCAATGGCCAAAGGTAACATGAGCACCATCAGTCATTGGAATACAGTAACTGAACCTGCGAGTGTCCTTGAAAACAGAGCATGAGGAGGGTATTAAACCAAGGTGAAGATGCTGCCTTCAGGGAAAGGAAGCCACACATAAAAGTGTTAGTCACATTTGATGAAAACAAATTGTTCATCCTCATGAGGTGCACACACACAGTCTCCGTCTTTTCCCTATAGCTGACACACACACACACACACACACACTCTCAAAAGCAACCTTACGTGCAACAAGATTAGACACAAGCATACACACACTTCACATCCTTCTTTAATATTACTAAATGCACTACAGCGAGTGTTGATGTGCTAAATGTTCTGCAGACTGGCACACTTACTCGGTGCTGACAAATTGGTGAGAGCTGCACTGCAGCAGTGTGTCAGGCAGAAAACCAATCCTATAAGTGGCTGCTGGGAGACCACCATTCCATCTACCACCCGCTGTTACTGTGGGAATGGACGACGAAAGATATGGCCATAAATCAGCGAATTTCTCCAGTGGAAAGTGATAAGGCTTCAAAAAAGACAGGCAGTGGACAGTGCACCGGGGCGACAGTACGTATGCATTTCCCTGCCCCTGCAAAGAAACAAGATTGTCTGTCTGTACATCCATCTGCTATGTGCAAACCCACGCACAACTGTCGTTATTTCTTTTAATAATATCACTTACTTAGCGTGCTTTCATTTCCCTTTAGAGTCACTCATGACCAGACAATGAAGTAGAGCTGCCATGCCTCAGGTGTATTTATTGAATTCCTGAGTCCGCTGCCTGCTTTGCCTGTGAAAACTCAGTATCTCTGCAGGGTATGGATTAGCTTGCATGATCACGTAGCAGCAGACTCTCTGTGTCTTAGGTGCTCCGTCATGGATTTTTCACGTTTGCCATTCCCTCTTATAAAATCAATAACTCTGCACATTGGTTTTGGTCCATGGACGTAACCACCTTTGCTGGATTATACGTCCCAGGATTAGTTTTTGTCCAGTAAAACTCATTCACGCATATTGTACGTAAAGCATTTCTTTTTGTCTCATGAGGAGACTATTATGTTGATGATGGAGCTCAGAAAGAGATACACACATTAATAAACCCAAAACCCCAGACAAGGTTTTGGGAAATGCGGTAGCTTCTGTTTACACTGTGCAATGGTATTAGTCCAGTAAACAGAAAAAAGGATGATTAACATTATTTGCACTGGTGTATTCATATGAACAAGAGTAGCTGTGTGGCTATAGCCCAGCAGGCTGGTCCTTAGTGTGATTAATGGTGTTTTCAGTTGATGTAGCCATCAGTTTGAGGTTGTTCGTGATGTTTGTTCGACAGGAAAGGCAGAATAGTCTCAGTATTATCTTTTCCTTCAACAACATCAGGTGACACTTGACCTCCCTCCATTCCACCCCGCTAAACCAATCATGCACTGGCGGTCAAACTGACTGTCAAACTGTTCAAACCAGAGGGTTAGTGATTATTTTTTGCCACATCCACCGTTGTATTTACTCTGTGTTGTCCTCAGGAGAGGAATCTAACACGGCATTAGTAGGAGAACAAATTGAATCAGAAATCCCATTTTCAAAAAAGAGAGTTGCAAAAGAGAAAAAAACATCACACTAAGGACACAATAGCTTCATAATTGGTTTTCAGAAAATGGTTACCCCTGCCAAAAAAACTCCTTTCACTCATTGGCAATACTGCACATGTTCGTGTGTTACAGCTGGTGCGTGACAACGCAGATCTTCGCTGTGAGCTGCCGAAACTGGAGAAACGTCTTCGGTCTACAGCCGAGCGTGTTAAGGCGCTGGAGGGTGCGCTGAAGGAGGCGAAGGAGGGAGCCATGAAGGACCGCTGCCGCTACCAGCAGGAAGTGGAGCGGATAAAGGATGTGATGAGGGTCCGCAATCCCTTCCGCCGGCCCCATGCTGCACAGATAGGTAACACATACACCTCACTCACAAAACGTAACCCCTTTTTTACAAGTGACTGGACAGCCATGGCGAGCTATGAACTACACTGCATTGCTGTGCATGAGTCATTTCGGTAGAAGTTATGCAATCAGATGAAATAATGATAAGCACCTTCTAATCTGTAGGTAGGCAGCGATCCATTTCATCAATCCATTAAAATCGGATCTGGGGATATTACCATGCATTATTCCAGTGTTATTACCGACTGCTGTTTACGGACATTGATTGCTTTCTTGTAATCCCCTGCAACTCAGCCCACAATTAGATCACACACAGACACAAACACGCGCGCACACACACAGACACAAACACACACACACACACACACGTGCACACTTATCACGTCTCCAACCCCTTCTGTTGTTTTTTCACAAGTATTTTTCACAACAACAAGTCCAATCATCACATCGATTTACACTGTGCAGCACAGCGCCTGCGAAAAGCTCTGACTCATAACCAAAATTAATCACATCCATTAACGAGTGCATCTCTATTTACCTCCCTCCACTTCTTTAATCAAGGCAGTACGCGCAAAAGGAATCCTGTCGATTGGGCGTTAAGATCCAAAACAGTTATTTTAGAAACTGTCTTATAAATAAAAATTTTAAAATGTAAATCCTCTCCACCACAATTCTCACATGTTAGGTTCCACAAGTGAACTCTCGAGTGCACCTGGCCGAAACATTTCATCTACTTCACATCTAATATTTGGCTTTGCGTTGCACTGTAAGAATTTGTGTGTGTGTGTGTGTGTGCGTGTATGTGTGTGTGTGTGTTGTTGTGACTCCTCACATCCATTGATGGATTTGCCTCCCCTCACTGCTCTGAGATTTCTTTCCTTCCCCTCACCGGATCGCCATCACTTCATACACCTGCATGAGTGAGCCGCTCTCTGAAGGAGTTTTATGTACCAACCTGGAAACTACCAGAAACTCAGGTTCACCTGTTCATCTGTGGAACACATTGACATGTTTGAAAACGTATATAGAAACTGAATAAATTTATTAGGGATGCCAACATATCCGAGAACTGAACATCTTACGTCAGTGACGACAACATTTTGTTTGTAAGCATTTCCACATAAAACATGTTCTTTCGCGAGGAATACAATTGATTAGAAAAGCAATGTAATCCATTTTTATCTTTAACTCACTTCATCACCGATTGAGCTGGAGATAATTACTCTCATGCATTCGAATTCTGTGTGAAGTGAATGAGACGCACGTGCTGTGAAAATGAGCTATTGATTCAAGAGCATTTTAAAAATAATTGCAAGATTTTCATTTCAGGATTATTCCAAGGCATGTTGTCTATTAATATATTCTCAGTTTCCCAAACACATTAAAAAAATGCTGTGTTATTTTGTGCCATTACATGAACATATATGATCTGTTTGTTCTTTTCTGGATTAATGAATCAGTCAATAGATCAATACTCTTTAACCGCTTACAGCCAAGCCGGTGCGTCCCGGCCACTACCCATCCTGCTCTCCCACCAACCCTTTCTTCATCCGAGGCTACAGCGATCCCCCCGTTGCCTTCAACAACGCAGTTTTCCACAACAGCAACAACCAACAGTCAGCGGCTTCCGCTGCTCCTGCAGCACCAAAGTGTGAGCCCCGGTTACCCGAGGCCAACTCCAACCAGAACAGCCCCGTCAAACACCACGACTCCCGAAACAATGACTCAGGCGACAACGACGCTCAGAACAACATGTAAGTAACCACAGTTACACGTGGCTGCACCGAGTGGAGTACTGCATAGTAGTAGTTAGAAAAATGAATCTCTATTACCGTCCACTTTCTGGCTTTTCCTCTGCGCTTTCAACAAATTTCTTCCCTCGAGCACAGCGGTTTCACAAAATAAACTTAACTCAAGGTTTACTTGCTTTTTTCCCCATAGCCTTTATCTGCCATGACAAACAATCATGAATGAAGAAGTGCATGCGGCGGAAAGCTCTGGGAAAGGCTATAAATGCATATATAGACATACAATTTGTCAAACTACTATTTCCAAGGTCAAGAATGAACTTTACGTTACTGCTGTACCTTTATATAATCTTGTGTGCTGAAACAGTCAAGTATGATGAACCACTTGAGTATTGTTCTATAATCTCTTTTGACTTTATTATTTTCTTGCTGAGTGAGCAATTTGGTCCTCTTATGGTTTTTTTTTAGTTTGTTTATTACAAAAAGATTTTGAAACACGACTCCCACAGCGAGACTGACACAAGCATCTGTCTCTGCCGCTTGCAGACTTCCAGCTGAACCAGCGAGCCAAGCAGACAGCAATACTGCAGAGAGGCTGGATTCAGAAAACGGTGAGGTCTACTCAGATGAAGTCTGTTAAAAGGATGAGAAATATTCAGATCAGAATCAGCGGGGGTGAAATCACTTGTGTTTTATGACTTTTTATTTTATGCCATCAAACCAGCCATTATGGTTGAATGTTGTTTTAAACTGCTGGATGTTAAACTAGTTCACTGTGATTGTCCTGCTGCTGTGATGAGCAATTCTGCCGAATGTTTTTTCTTTTTTTTTCCTTTACGTCTTGCTTCATCTTCGTGTAATAGGCTTGCAGTCAATGCATTTAGCCATCATTTCTGAACCACTGGTGAATTGGATAAAGTGTACATAGACTAATGGCATACCAATGCACATCTATTATAGGCTTAGATCTCTATAGGATACAGCTGCTGCTTTGGACTTTTGTGCATCGTCATAATTTATGTGTGTGTTTGTGTGTGTGTGTGTGTGTGTGTGTGTGTGTGTGTGTGCGTGCGCGTGTGTGTGCGCGTGCGCACGCTCATCAGCAACAGACTCTGGAGGAGATAGATTAGGCCTGCAGTGTCATTACTCAGACAGACAAGTAGCCAACCAGACAGGCTGAGTGCCCACCTCAAGCCTCTGACCTGACGATGACAGCTGTAGAGTTGTGTAACAACACCACACCTCTTGCATTCTCCAGGAATATCAATAAAAGCCTGCATGTCAATCTGATGCGACAGCACCTGACCTTTATTTGAAATCAAATATCACACGTCTCAGGGCTGGACTTTTGCTTCCCGTGCATGCCAACATGCACAGCAGGACACTGATATCTTAAGCTATTTGTAAATATTTCTGCTGTTACAGCTCGTCGTTTTTATAATGTTAAATTTTGTCTTTAACGTTTTATTTTAGTCTTTTTCTTGACACATGAGATTTTGGAATGAAAAGTTCATTCATTTTTCTCCCTAATGTTCACTGAAGTCAAACTACTCTTTTGAATGAATTTCAATAAGAGCTTATATGGGAAAGTGCAAAACCTGATATCTTCTTCCTATTTGGTCATTTTCTTCTTCTTTTCCCACGGAAGAGATTCAACTCAGCAGCCTTATAATCAGTCAAGCATGAGGCCGCTTGAAAGTCGCCAACATTAAGTAAACTTGCTTCCATGAATATCAATGCATACGTCTGCGCAGACTTCGCTTTCCTCGGCGACTGAGAAACAATCAAACCTTATTGATATGTCTGGGTCTCTGGTGTGCTGTGTCACATAAGAAGACAAGTGAATCTTTTGTGAAACAAATCCCTGCCAGGATAGTTCAGTGAGAGCACGGGCCTCCCAGGCTTGTAGAAACACAGTCAGTGCCAGAAGTAGGAAGACCTTTTTGACACGGAACAATCCACTCGGAAAAAATGTATTCACTATATCAGGTGTCACAGAATGATCAAGGCACTGCAAACAGAGTTAGACTAGAGACCCAATTTTCCATGTAAGTGCTGCTCTGCTGTACTATTGATCCAATTCTAATGACTATTGTGAAGAGGCTTGTGCTTAGCGAGGAAGTCCCCTGGACGCGAGCTTTTAACACTTGTCGTACTCTGTTATTTTTATTATCGGGTGTAATAGTGGTGGTAGAGCCAAGACTATTTTCATCAGAGAAATGACAGCATTTGTGTCTCGTTCAAACCAGTTTTTTCATGACAGTGACAGTGATCTTGTACTAACCTTATCCTCGTCCTTGCCTTAATAATGAAAATGCTTATACGGGCTGTTTTTACTGACAAACACATTACTTAGTCATTTAAGTTGGAGGACTTGAGGACACATTATGCAGCTGCTTGTTCCAAAGTCATTTATCGTAATTGGCTCTGGCTGTTTTTAATTAATCCCATAGGTGTGTGTCTGTGACAAACACACTCTTTTCCCCAATGTAGACACACACACACACACACACACACACACACACACACCACCAACTCCCTCACTGTGCACCTGCCTGCCTCCTTATGCACCTCTTTCTGTCCACAGGAAACACCACTGATATCAATGACAACAGGTAAGCACATTACTTCAAAACTGCAAATCACCCGCTGCTATTTGTTGCTGTCTTAGTGCCGGCTCTCACTTTGTCATACCAGTGTCCGGCCGAAACCTCCATAGTGTTCCTTGTGTAGGATTTTTATAGGAACCGATTCATTTTAGGGGTTTATATCTCGACCTTCTGAGGACTAATAATTATTTGGCGTCAGCTGAAGGTCCTGAAATATTTCCTTTATAGGTTTTATATGAGATTTTCAACATCAATTTAGCAGCCAACCACTTTTTATAGCCGTTTGCGAACACGAACTCCGGAAAATGTCCTGAATCTTTTTTTTATGCTGTTCATGTTGTATGACGAATGCAGCAGGAGATTGTCTGGAGAGTGAGAGGTGTTCACACACCAACTGGAACATTTGCGGAACATTCTGTCGGAAGAGCATGCAGGAGGCAGGACGTGACGATAATTCTGCTGTGGAAAGCAGTTTTTTTTACTGCCGTATTCTCCCATTGGCTCGGACATTCCCCGGAAAGTTGGGGGGTTGGCATAAGCCCCCCGAAAATGTCCAGATCAACATTTGCGGACATTTGGTTTTCTCACGCACAGCCCCTCCGGACAATTTCAGGAAAAAACGTCCTGAATTCAGTGCATGTCTGAAAGCAAAGATGTAGTGGAGCAATGGCAATTAAGTCTAAGAATAAGAATTAGGTCCCAGTCACTGTGTGTGGTTATCCGCGCTTCTCTCTTCTTTGATTTGGCAGCCAGTCTGGCTACGAGTACATGTGAGCACACGTGAGTCCCTCCCTGTGAAATAGTGGGCCCTGCCCCATGTGTGTAATGCAAGATGGCTGAGTCCAGTATAGTGTTCACCGCAGAAAAAAAACATGTTCCTCGGCTACAAAAGGCTTCTGACAAAAGCTCCTTTCACATTGGCTTAAAACCCCCCACTAACATCTGTTTTTTGTCTTCAGTGTAAAACGGCTTCAATCTGCTTTATTCCCTTGGCAAATTGACTGTGCAGCAGTCACATGTGTTTATCAGCTTCAGTCTACGGGCTACAAACAGCATGGCACGGTTTATGCTTACCAGCTGCTAACCACCAGCAGGCCCACTGAGTGTGTGCCGCTGCACTTGATTTGAAAAAGCGTTTACTGAGATTTAAGTTTTCACCCGAAGAAGATTTTTTTCTTCTGTTCGAGACGCTAATGTTAGTACGACATCTGGTGGCAGCGAATATCGTGTACATATATAGCCTTTAAGTTTAACATGATCAACTGTAAACTAATGTCAATGCAAGAGAAGATTAACTTGAGAACTCTAGTACTGTATATTTGATGATTATGGGCATAGAGCATGTGGGGGTATGGCACTGCCACATTCACCCTGCTGTACATGCGCCGATCCCCCCTTGTGTTTGAAGACCAATTTCTGTAACATCACTGATTTGCCTCCCACACTGTTTTGTCTCTCCGCTCCATCACTGCCCCCTTGTTGCTGTCACTGCTACTGCTGCTCCTTCCTCTGCCGCTGCCGCTGCCGCTGGTGATGATGACGCTGTGGCCGCCTGTGATTCTGGTGTGTTGGGTAGCATGAGTCTGAATGTGAATTCTGTGTCCAGAGCAGACGTCTGTGACAATCAGGACCCAGCCAAACTCTACAGCCAGCAGCTGGAGGCCTCGGCCAGCTAATAGTCCTCAGCAGGTAAGACGGCAGAAGAAGAACAGAGAATGAGTGTGTATCAGTTGCCACGGGACACAGTTGCATGAATCACAGGTCATTCAATCTACCCCCAATAGTTCTGAAATGCCACCTGCAAAGTATCAGCTTTATAAATATTCAGCTCTTTTGGAAACCTATAAAATATATGGATTTGTAGAAAATCAGAAGAAAAACCGCAATGAAACTCCTTCTCTTCTTAAATTGCTAGTTCAAAGTTGTCATTCTTTTTTGTCGTAGACCTGTGGACATTCCTAAGATATCAATGATCACATACACATTTTCCTAAGCATAATTCAAATTCAGATGCACTTCACGAGCGCTTCTTACATGCTAATGGTGGCAACGGCGGATCGCAAATAGCAGATGCATTTGTGAGACCAACAGGGCTCTTGGTTGCTGATGCATTAATCAGAAGTACCTCAAGGCATCTGTATTGATCAGTGCCAGTGTTAAAGTTAGCGAGAGAAGAAATGAATTGCAAACTGCAGCTTGCATGTTGAAACAGGCCCTTGGGCATTAAATTGGTAGAGCTACTTGAGTTGGGTTTTGATCTGTACTGCGTTTGAATGATAGATAGAAAAAAAAAGCGCGGTGTGAATGTGTCTGAATGGGTAAATGTGACTTTCCTGTAAATCGAGTGGTCTATATACACTAGAAAAGCGCAGTATAAATACACTCCCATTTAACAGTTTTACTGGACTCAATATTCAGACAACCATGATGAAATTATACATTTCCTGAAAGCTCAAAGTCTCCTGATTATATCTCTGCATTTTAGGATTTTGATATCACTGTGACAGTTGTTGATAACTTGACAATTTGGTTCAGACTTGTGACTATGGCGCTGAAGTGTTTTCCACACGAAAGGAGCGACTACATGGGCTACCATGGCTACCAACCAATACAGGTTATAGTGGGTTGGGAGCTGACCCTGTCTTATGAAACATAATTATCACTTTATCTGGGCTCATCTCTCCGGTGCTCCGGGAGTTTGCAGCTGCTAATCTGCCAGCAGCCAGGGTTAGGGAACATTTTTACATATTTTTTTTTTCTCTTCTGGGGGCCTCCTGCACTACAAATACTGACGCTCATCACGAGACACTTGTCATAAAAATACCCAAAACACAGCATCTGGGTCAGATCGGGGCAGTGGGGGGTTGAGGGTTGGGGATTACTTTGTAAATCCTAGTCGGGAGCTGAATATTATATAATACTACAAATATTGCTTCTGGAAGGGCCTGTACGAGAAAGCTGAATTTTTTGGGGGTTTTACCTTAGTCCACTTCTCTCACACGATTTCATTTGGTTGACTGTTTTTGTTTACTCATGTTCATACACACTCACACCACTTGTGTGGCAGACAGCAGAGTGAATCCACCTTTGTGGAAAGGTTAATTTGCAAATATAATTCAATGGTAATTTAATTCATAACATCATAATTTCCTACTCTAGGTATATATGCGGACAATATAACACTCAAGCTGCAGACGGAGGACCACATTGTACATTTTTTAATGAAACATAAAAGTTTCGTCTGACTTTTCAGGCTCTATAAGATGTCATAAAGTTTTTTTTGCAGAGTAAATATAAGTTTTGCAAAGTGCTGCTGAATTTAACATCCCATGAAGTCTAAATGTGGCCCCAGAGTGCTCCATGCAATTCCCAAACAACTAGACACCAGAAATAAAAATGACTTGAGACGTGTTCCTTCTGGCGATGATAGCATGACTCACCGGCTGCTGTCTCGTCTTTTCTGCCATCTTTTTTTCCTGAGAGTGAGTGTTCCTCTCAAATGTATCTAACAGTGACTCTTGCTATGTGTTTCTCTGTGTCTCCGTCTCTCTCTCGCTTTCCAGGCAGACGTTTTTTTCTGAAGCCTCCTCTGTAAATCTGCATGCAGCCAATCACAGTCCTCGCAGACCCCCCCTTCCTCTCCAATCCTCACCCGCTATAAACAAACCTCTATCTCCTGTGTCCCCTTTCCTCCCCCTGCTTGCTCACATTCTCCTTCCTGTACTCTGATGGGTATGTGGGTATCAGTCTGGCAAACACTGCATCTCAGAATCCTGACCTGGCAGCTTACGCCCACACTGCTGCTGCACCCACTCCCCCCATGACTTGGAACACAAAGGGACTTCAAATAGAAAGGTAGGGGAGGGAAGGTGCAGTGCCGTGGGTAACCACTGGGCAGTGCTGTTTGTCTCAGTGGTGTGCTCACAATGGACTTCAAAGCTGTACATCAAACTCAAACTAGTCTTTATAACAATTGCTAAACATGAGTACCGATCAGAAGATTCCAAGTGAAACTGTTTTAAACTACGTGAAAACAGTGTGAACCTCAGTTTCTCTTTGCTAATATTTATACTTTTGACTATGCATGTTGATGTTGGTTCTGCAGCTTTTCTTGGAAAGCGCACGAGAGGAGAAGACGAAAGCTAGTGAAGCAACATTGTTATGAAATGATTCCGTCTCTTCACGGGTACAAAAGAGTATGTGTGAGTCAGAGCAAAGGGGATATACACCCTTAAAACGTGAATATTCTGTATGTTGATCTGTCAACAAATTCCATGCAAAGACCAAAGAAAATCAACAACACATTACCCTGACTTCACCAGCCTGACTGTGGCTCCCAACCCTGAGCCTGTTTGTTTGCACTGAGGACATAAATATTGAACAACAAGCCAAGACTATATAGGTTCCTTTTAAAAAATGGATTGGGACTGTAGTTTTTTGCAAACATTACTCAAACTAAATAGTAAAATATTGCTTTTGTGAAGGACAGTTTTCAGGAAAGGATTGAGGTTTACAGTGGCAGCACGTGTGATTATGTGGGACTGAATGAAAATAATCTGCAGAATAAACTCTCATTGTAATGTACATTTCATCCAGTGCAACAGTGTGGCTCAATAATAATAGTATTAGTTACTATACTCATTAGATTTTGGACAAATGCAAGCAGTTCTTGTGAGCAAGGTCAAATCCATCATTGGTTTTGGTCTTAACATGAAATTTGTTGCACACATGTAAAATATAGAATATCCCCAGACTTTTGAAAAAGGTTGGCAGGTTCAGTCCAAACAGAAAGCTGTACTGCAAACTTGAAATGTCTGCCCTTTACCAAAATATATCAGGAAAGTTACTATACGAATAGTAACAATATAGTGTCAAATGTAAGTTACTGTTGCCACACAGGTAAACTAACACACACAGATTGTACAACACACAATGAACTAAAATACTAGAGCCTGACTGATATTTGTGGGTCCATTCGGCCTGTATGAGCCTTTCGCAGACATATCGGTATCTTTATGATTAAACTGTTAAATATCAAGTCTCAATAACATTTCTTTGTCATAAGGGTTTGATAACAACATTATCAGATTCCGAAATTTGTTATTGGCATCAACCTGCAAAATTCCGTATCAGTCGGGCTCTATAAAATACATACACACACAAACACACACTTGAGCTTTGTTACTCAAATTAAGACTACATGACTTCACAACTCTTTTGTATGTCGGTACCTTTGCAGGATATTTCAGATACTTGATTCCATATTATAACATTTTCACTAATTAGATTAAGAGGAACAGTAAAATGAATAACCTTTTGAGTCTTGATGTGTCAGCTTGTACTGATACTGGCTCTCTCTCACCAAGCACAGGAAGAACCTCATTGCCAATGAAGAAGTTGGTTAGAGCATTGCTTAAAATAAAATACTAAAATATTCAGTGGTTTAGATCGTCGGCGACGGCATGTCTGACTTTTGTTACAAATCACTTGCTTTAACTAGTATGAATAGCATCTCCATCTAAACCACAAGTAAAGACACAAGAACATGCTAATTCTGATCTTTACTTGTAAGCTCTCATTATCGGTTTAAAACTGGGGATCCTCTGTGAGACGTTCAGTCATTGTCTTTTCATCCAAGAGCATGGCAGAGTTGGAAAAAAAGAACTGTGTAGCAACTATTTTTATACTACTAGCTCTAGTTTAAAAGAAATATGATATATATTATTTATCATTTGCTCTATTTCAAGTGTTATTTATTTGCTACTTTTACTTTTAATTCATGGCAGACAGTGTGAAGCGTTTGTATTTGTTTTTGATGTGTAAATATGTGTTTGTGAAGTGTATTTCTTGTACTGCAGAATGCAGAAGCGTGTTGTCATTGAAGGGAAATAGTGCACATGTGCAGCTGCTGTTCCAAAATTATTATTATAATTTTTGGGGGGGGATATGATTGATCCTGCAGTTCTTATGAACCACCTCAGACTGAAACTAAAGCCCTGATTGTGGAGAATCCTTTAAAGAGGACAATGCCCTTTAATAACCTATGTGCTGCCTGGAGACATGAACCAAGGGTTACTGTCGGTTATCAAGACATGATTCAGCTTCGTCTTATCTCTCTGACACACACATACACACACTCAGGTGTAGAGCCTCATCAACTAGTGTATCTGACCTTTGACTTCAAAATACAGTTATTCGTCCTGTATTACTTGGGTGCAGTCAGTTATTTGAGCAGATAAAGATTTGATTGACTGTCTCCTGACATTCTGCCTATTATCCGTGGACCTCCTGATCAACCAGTCAGGATGAGATAGTCAAGGGTGTCAGTGAAGGGACTGTGTGTGTGTGTGTGTGTGTGTGTGTGTGTGTGTGTGTGTGTGTGTGAGTGTGTGTGTCTGTGTGTGTGTGTGTGTGTGTGTGTGTGTGTGTGTGTGTGAGGGAGAGAGAGAGAGAGAGGGACAGAGAGAGCGAACACGAGATGTCTCTTACCATTTGACTTTAAACAAAACAGACCAGTATTGCTATAGATACAATTTGCAAATGACGGGGGGGAGGGGGGTACAAATTTGTTTTGAGGGACCTAGAAATAAATTAAATCACTGGGTAAAAAAATCAGTTCATTTATTAAATATTCACAAAGTACATATAAGGGGACCAACAGGTGTAGCCTAAATTCCCTTAAATAAAAGCTATGTCATAAATATAATATATATATAGATGTTGATTGTGCAAATACCTGAAAGAGGGAGTAGCTCACCACACTGCACTTTATACTGTATATTACGTTTCTTCCATTTAATTTCCCAAAGTATATTTTGTATTTGATTTTTTTTACATAAATAATACCATATCTAATACAGTTGCAATATTGGCACTGTAGACAATAGACACTTTTTTCTTATTTTGTCTGTATTGTTACTGAAAAACATTAATGAACCCTTTATTTTTATGAAATTGAAACAAAGATGATTGTAGAAACCCTTTTTTAATATGTAATTGAAAAGATACTGTCCCTCTTAAATCTAAAATTGTTATCCCCTGATACTGTCACATGTACTGTAGTTACCCAAGTGTATGTACAGTGTAAAGTACAGTACATACACGTGGGTTGGGCTAAAATTTTTAGGCGTTAACAAACAGATCCTCTGTTCTGATTATATTGAGGCTTATTAGAAATGCATGGAGCACTTTATCATATTATTTTCTTGCTTTCCTTTTTTTGTTCCAATCTTTTCTCTGACAATCTGCTTCTGTTTGACTTTCAAAGGGTAAAAAAGAGGGTCATCTTTGTCATTGAAGTGTGTTTGAATTACACATAAAAACCATGACTTGAATGTGAAAAGATTTTTTTTTCCTCCAGTGAAAACCTCAAAGAAACAACTATTCTCCCGTCATGCGTTTTGGTTGTATACTGTCAATGTTTGAATGACTGAGTGTTGAATTTTTAATTTCAGTCTAACTGTTCTGTTTGTCTTAAATTGTAACCAATCTAAAAAAAATATTCGGGCAAGGTCAATAATGTGTGATGCTGTAGCCTAAATATGCATAAAAGACACAAATGGTACCATGGTTTAAAAAAAAAAAAGACAGGCAAAGTGTCTGTGTTTGTATGTGCGTTGGTTGGTTTCAAATGTGTGATCTAGTGCATGCAGTACTCTCCTGTAGCTGCTGAGAAACAGTACTGTTATCTCAAAAGAAAAAACTTTCAATAAAGGTGAAACTGTGTACATATCATGATGACACTGTCTTGTCCTTTTTAACAGGCACATAAAAAACTAAGATTGTTCTACTTCTGAGTGGAACACGTCCGGATTGGAACAGTATGATGTCAGTAAATCCAGATACCGATAGAAAACAGGGTGAAAGCAGCTGTAAAAACAGCTGTAACAGTGTGATCAAGCCTTGTCATCTCAGGACAGAACAAATCTGCACCAAAAACACTGTCCACAGTAAAAAACAATTTTTAAAAAAAGAACAAGCTAATCAGGGTAAACAAGGGAGATCCAGCGTTAACCCCCCTGGGCCCTGAGCTGCTCTACTTGGCTCTTTGGGAAAACCTAGCTGTTGACATTAATGTTCCCCAGCAAACGAATCCCAATGACTTTGTTGACCCCTGACCCCTTGACCGGCCTTGTTCAGTCTCCTGGTTTATGATATAAATATTAAGAAAATGATTCTCATCATGCTGATGTCAATATTTAGCTTTAGTTAAAGTAGCGTTCGTCTGCATCCACACAGATGCAGTTCGTCTTAGTTCCTGCATTCAAAAAGCACTGTTCCACTTCCATGTTTTCTCTCACTCGTGTTCTAATCTCCTGTTTTGATAAGCTTCGACTTCCCGAACCTGATAATATCATAGCATGTGCACATACTTTATCTGTGGGGTGCCTCATTCAGACACACACTAAAATGTTCAGTGGCTCATGCTTTGGTCATGATGTAGAAACTTCAGTGTTGGATTAAGGGTGAGGGGGAGGTGGAATTGATTTTCATAAGAAAAACTGAACACCGTAAGGAGCTTGGCACTGACTGACTGACACACACACACACAAACACAAACACACACACACACACACACACACCCACGCACACACACACACTAACATTGCTGACATTGAAGTCTATGGAGGAGATGGTGTCTCCTCTTGTTGTTGAAAGTGTCACCATAAAAATACCCAATGACCTACAGACAGGGGTGTAGCACAAAATTCTGGGCCCTATACATAAGCAGTCTCTGTGGGCCCCCAACACCTATGATGCTGATTCATTTATGATACTGTGTGTGTGTTCTAATAGTAACTAGCTAGCTAACTCCTATTGTATTCAGGCAGTGAACTTTACAGTTAGCGAGCTAACTCCTACTGTATTCAGGTAGTGAAAGTTACCGTATTCAGGTAGTGAACGTTACAGTTTGCGAGCTAACTCCTACTGTATTCAGGTAGTGAAAGTTACTGTATTCAGGTAGTGAAAGTTACGGTTAGTGAGCTAACTCCTAGTGTATTTAAGTAGTAAAAGTTAGTTAGCTAGCTAACTCCTACTGAATTCAGATAGTAAAAGTTACAGTTAGCGAGCTAACTCATACTGTATTCAGGTAGTGAAAGATACAGTTTAGTGAGCTAACTCCTACTGTATTCAGGTAGTGAAAGTTACAGTTAGCTAGCAAACTCCTACTGTATTCAGGTAGTGAAAGTTACAGTTAGCTAGCAAACTCCTACTGTATTCAGGTAGTGAAAGTTACAGTATTCAGGTGGTAAAAGTTACAGTTAGCTAGCAAACTCCTACTGTATTCAGGTAGTGAAAGTTAAAGTTAGCTAGCAAACTCCGTCTGTATTCAGGTTGTGAAAGTTACAGTATTCAGGTGGTAAAAGTTACAGTTAGCTAGCAAACTCCTACTGTATTCAGGTAGTGAAAGTTACAGTTAGCGAGCTAAGTCCTACTGTATTCAGGTAGTGAAAGTTTCAGTTAGCTAGCTTACAGTTAGCTAGCTAACTCCTATTGTATTCAGGTAGTGAAAGTTACAGTTAGCTAGCTAACTCCTACTGTATTCAGGTAGTAAAAGTTACAGTTAGCTAGCTAACTCCTACTGTATTCAGGTAGTGAAAGTTACAGTTAGCTTGCTAACTCATACTGTATTCAGGTAGTAAAAGTTACAGTTCGCGAGCTAGCTAGCTAGCAATAGCAGCTGTGTCGATCTCAGCTAGCTGTGGTAGTGGGAGTTTACTAATAGCTAGCCACCTTTCTTTTGAAAGAAATTAATTCACAGATGTTTTTTCCTTGGATTTTTCCCCCCCTCTTTCTTTTCTCTCTTTTCTCTTCCGGTACCCAGACTTTACTTTCTTGAGGGAAGACATGACAAAGTCACTGGTCAGTAGATTAGCTGACAGATTCTCGTGCTGAGTCGTGGTGGGCCGATTAAACCATTTTTCGCCTTTTGTAAGGAGTCAGGCCCCCCGATCCTTGGGCCTTTGATAGTATGCCCCCCCCCCCCCCCCCCCCCCCCCCAGGGCTACGCCCGTGCCTACAGAGTCAAACTGTGTGAAAAAGAACATAACTGTCTACAAAAACCCTCACAGCCACGAGTTGTGTGTGAAGTGAAACATGTGGGAGCTACTAGAGAAGAAGTACAAACATTTGTTGCAAAGGCAGAACAGTTGCTAGTAGAGTGGGTGATGTCACTACGCTATGATGTCACTACTAGTAGAGTGCGTGATGTCAACACGCTATGATGTCACTACTAGTAGAGTGGGCGATGTCACTATGCTATGATGTCACTACTTGTAGAGTGGGTGATGTCACTAAGCTATGATGTAACTACTAGTACAGTGGGTGATGTCAATACGCTATGATGTAACTACTAGTACAGTGGGTGATGTCACTACGCTATGATGTCACTACTAGTAGAGCGGGTGATGTCACTACGCTATGATGTAACTACTAGTTCAGTGGGTGATGTCACTACGCTATGATGTCACTGACTTTGAAGCCTCTGAAGTGCCAAAATTTCCTACGTGAGATTTTGATGATGTCATGATGGAATCTTGCAAAGCTTATAAATGCACAGGTATTTGACTCATCCACTCATCCACACCGGTTGATTATCACAGTAATACTCGGATTACTTGTTTCTTGCCATACAGAGCTTTTCAGATCAGCTTTTCAATTCAGTGGTATGCAGAAGCGGATAAAAAACTCAAGACAATGTTTTGGCGTAAATCAAGAAATCCCCAGGAGTTTGAAGGGGATAAAACCCCCCTCCAGGAGAACTGCAATGAAGGACACAAGAGGCTTTTCCACAAGCTTTGCTCAGTGAGTGCGCACACAGACGCCATAAAACAAAAGAATGGCGTCCTGGATGCTCAAATAGAGGAATTCAACCAGGAGCTTGAAAAATACCAAAACTTACAACAGGAATATAAAGAGGTAAAAGCCGAGAGACAAACAGCCAGTGATTTAAACAAATGCCTGGAAAAGCAAGTGAGCTTTTTACGAGATAAACTAGAGAGTCAAATAGCCTTGCAGAAAAAAAAGAAGTTGGCTGAGGAAGATGCACGAATCCTAACCATAACAAATTTCCAACGCCGGGAAAAAACTGTGTGGCTAAACAGTAAACTTCACCATCAGGGTGCTTTGGAGGATGAATATAAGTCACTGAAAATGAAAAACAAAGCACTGAACCAGGAAAATTATGTTCTGTGGAATAAGGCACAGGATATGCTGCATAAAATCGCCAGGCAAAATCATCTGCAAAAGGCTTTAAAAAGACAGAAGGAGGACAACCGTGCTGTACGTCATCGCCACACCAACCTCCAAGGGCAGATTCAGGATTTGACCAGAAAACTAAAAAATGGAGAAAAGATAAGGGTCCAGTATGTAGCATTACAAACTGAGAGAAGGGTGAAGACGGAGGACAACTCCAAACTCCAATGCAGAATCCAGGAACTGAAAGAACAATGTGGAGACGCAGAACCTCGGCTCGACAAATATCAGCTCGCAAATGAGACGGATGCCATTAACAATGAGAATACCACCCTCACGCAGGATCTCGAAGAGCTCCAAAATAAGGTCGTACACGAAAAGGCCTTGAGCGATGACTGCGATAAACTCAGTCAGCCTGAAGAGTGCGCTGCCAGTCAGAATGTGGTTCTCCACAGACAAAATCGGAGGCACTCCGAAGAACTTCGAAAAGCAGAAGGTGTGGTGAGCAAAGCGGAGAAAAACAAGGCATTTCCCAAAAGCTCTGCCCCCCCAATCTTCAAAGCTGGGGCAAATAAAAATACAGCACTTGAAGGAAGCGTAGGAGATAACTGGCCTGACTGGTGAGGGCCGACAACAGTCATGCTGGAATCGAGAGATGGGTATCATTAAGATTTTAATGCAACTACAGCTCTTACAACATACTTTATCAATCCCGTACTTAACGGTACTCTTATCAGTTTCTTTATTGTTACCCTTTTAGGAGAAAACATTAAACAAAATCAGGATTGAATGGAATGGGCAAATGTTAATATATACACATAAATACATATATACTACTCAAAGACATAGAAGAACATTAAAGTGAAAGTTTCCATGGTTTCAGATTGAGAAGTCCCAGTTCAAATGTCAAGTTTGAAAACGTTTTTCAACATGCATAAATACTAAGTAGATACTGAACTTTGATTTTGTAAATTAATCCACAACCACTATAGCTTAGTACAGTTTTGTGAAAATGACCTGATGATTTATTGTCAGTTTGAATGAATTAGTCGTTTAGATTCCACATAAAATCTATCTTAAGGGACTTCATAGTGTTTTAGTCATTTTCATTCTCCCTCTGAAACCCACGTCATGCTGTAAATGTACTGCTACACCTTGGTATACGATTAAAAAAAACTTCTGAACTGAGTTCATTGTCCAAAGTCATATTTGATTCTGCATCCGTTTGCTTGAAATTCAGACAGTTTGTTCAAATTTCTGTCCACTTTTGGAAAACACTCAACACTCTAAACAAACTGATTGCACAACAGAATCCATTTGTCTGGGATGTATTGCTAAAAACAAACACGTTTTTGATTTACCAGATCACGTGGAAATTTTGTCTTAGCTGTGGCCTTATGAGGTACGAACTCATATAGACAAGATTCTCAGGCATGTTTCCATGACGACAAAGGTTTTTTTCCATTGGAAGGTCATGTTAAAAAGACACAGCTTTACTTTAAATAGCCATTTGTGTCTGATGTTTTTCCAAAAAAACAGTTCAAATACCTAATCATGAATTTCCACAAGTGCATCTATTCCCTAAGAATCTATAAATATGCAGATATGGTCCATTTCAAAACTTTGTTTGATGAATCTGTGTCAAAAAATAGTGTCAAAATGTGCAAATACACTCTGGTCCGACATCCAAGTGATTAATCATTTTCAGTGGAGGTGAATGGGCTTTTAAAAAATGCATAATTTGAAGTACTAGGAAGCAAAGGGGTTGGACAGCTGAGAGTCCACGGCCAGGAGCCAATAGGACAAAGTTCAAAGTAGCAGGTGAGGAAAGGAGAGGACACTAATCACCAGAACTTAAATACACTCCAACAACCCTCTCAGCCGGAGTCATTGACTGTGGCAGTGCCTCTCAACCTGCGGACCACTGACAGAGCCCGAGGCGAGAAGACCGCGTGAGTACAAAACTGACACGATGACGATGTTTGTTATGAACGTCACGTCTGCCTGACACTGTCTGTGTCTGACATCTGTCGCTTTGAGGATTTAAAGTCCTTTGCTTCTGTTATCTGCAATGTTGTAGAAGTTGTAATTGTAAAAAAAAAAAAAAATGACCCCAAGAAAAAGACATTACAGAGAAAGTTCAACATGGCTGATGATGCAATTTCTCAGTAAAATCTCTCAATCTGTTCTGTACGTTTAAGCAGCTAAATAGCAAACAGGAAGCAATAAAATAAAAGCTGCAGTAGTCATGTTGCAGAAATGATAAGATAAAGATCATTGCCTTATTTTTTTGTGTTCTGACAGTTGTGATTCAATCATTTGACGTTTGTCAGAAGTACTCAGTATGCTAATACAGTGTTGACTCTGTTCCTCTGATGAGATTATAAACCACTCAGCTGAAAATACGATGGGAGACATTCAAGGGGTCTCTTTCAAAATATGGCTTCAAATGTTTGTTTTGTTCCCCCTGTCAACAAACCATGACAAGACTTTCATCACTCAACCATCAGTTTGACTGAAGATGACAGTTAACGCTGATTGACTGCATTCATTTTAATAATTGTAATTTGGGTCGACCTGTATCCCCAGGAGAGCATTTCATTGTCTTTTCTTTGAATTTCGTACTGACAAAATTGAGTTGGACCGAACCCAACAGCTTGACTTTTATATCTCCCATCTGAAATATTAATGTCAGCGTCAACCTAATGAGAGTTTAAAAAGCTATGACTCGGGAGGAACTTGGAACTTGACACCGTTTCTGATGATGATAGATAAAAATGCCGATATACGTCGGCAATTTGCGTGTAAGAATTAAGTCACAAAAAGCCATGATAATCACAATTCTGTCAGATCTAAATATCGCTGAGGCGGCAGTTTGACGGCGTCATTATACAGTTTGCTCTTGAGATCCGTTGATTGCTCATGAGAGCATCTACATATCGTTCAAATTGAGCCATTTTACCATCGGGAGTAGAAGCAAGCCAGAGGAGAGTTAGACAGAATGATAGCGGGAAATAATCCCAAAAAACTTTGTTTTCTTCAAACATGACCATGCATGACCCCCTCACCCTCAACTTACCTTAGACTGACAAACTCTTACATAAAAGTCAATCTGTCCAAAAACAAGTTTTCTTTCCTTTCGTCTCCTTCTCTCCCATCACATCAGCCTCAGCAACATAATGTTTTTCAGCATATCTGTGCAAAGTTTATCTGCTATGTTGACATTGTCTCTGAGGAGTGATCAAACAGCATGGCTTCGAAGATGAGGTCACTCTGTGACTTTGACCCGTCACTGGAAGTCTGTTGAACACAATTTCCTCGTCAGTCTCCCGTGTATCTTATCTATACTTCCACAGGAGGTGGTTAGACCGGCTTTATAATTTGTTTACATTGTTTAGCTTGACCTACAATGACTGGTGATAGCGCTCTTATTGTGGAAAACCACTGGAGGTCACTTCAGTTCAAAGCCTTTACACATACATACAGTAAATGTTCCTGCATTCAGACCTGCAGTTTTTGGGATTCACACTCAGTAAGCTCAGCTCCTGGGCACTGATGCTCAACAGGAATATACATTTTTTAGCATGAGGCAAACTGCCAGCAATGGGCCTGTCACCTGATTTAATCTCTCGATTCAAAGTTGAAAATCCTCGCTCTGAATCATCAAACCTCAACATCTCCAGCAAAACACTTGGGCTAAAAGACAGTTGCCGCTCCGCTCTCGACAAGCTGAAACATATACTGTAAGCACAGGTTGCATCTTACTTGTGCAATGTCGCAGCGTTTCAAGTGCCAAACACATGATTTGATTTGTACCTGAGGATTTCGGCTCAAAGCGATTGACTATGAATTTCCCTCTGATAAGAACCATGACCTGGGCTACGTATGGATCCAAATTGTTATGAGTAAGGTGTAAAGATTAACCTAGTTCTCTGAGGTTTTTCCCCATCCTTATTGAACCAACAAAAAACAGGAAAAATAGAGAAAATAATAATCAGGCATTATACATCGGTCACTCAGACTTTCATACATCAAGAGAGGAGCTCTTAGTTTTTCAAGTGTGTGAGACTAACCCGCAACTTTGATATGCACAGGATCCTCCACGTTTGGTCCCAGTGGATTGTCCTGTCTGCTGTGGCCCACTGCAGTGGTAACCATGACGACTGCAGAGCCACCAAAGGGACCGTGGCAGCGAAACGTTAAGGCCCGTCAGTCAGACGAGCTCTCCTGTCCTGGTATGGTCAAAAATGATTTGTTGTCTATTTTGCCAAATTGTTTGTGAAATACATGTTTAAACTTAATATACAGTGTATGTGTGCATGTGTTTTGAAAAGGGGATGTGTACTGAAGGATTGCATACTTTTATTGGATTTTGGAGATGTATGAGCAGAGGTTGGGACTTCTATTTTTGCAATTCAGATGTAGAATATGTTTTTGCATCTTGTCTTTTTTGCAGTTGGGAGCCATGATAATGTGCAGGAGGACGAACTGAGACAGTGGCAGAAACATAAACAGGTATATATAAACAGATATATACTTCATCAACCATCCCCTCAGCCACACTGTCTCCCCTATGTCTTAATCATTTAAAAAGAATAAATACAGATGCTGAAGCTATTCAAGCGTAATGTGAGCTACACTCACACACAAGTACCTTGTGTGTTGGCGGATGGAAAGAAAAAGAATGTCTCCTGTTTGTGCTCCTGTAGAAGATGAAGGTAAAAGTCCTGGAGCAGGTCCAGGATCAGCTCAGTGATATTCTGGACAGAGCTCTGACTGAGTCCATCCAGCCTTTCACACACACCCAGCGGACCATGAACGGAAAGATGACAAAAAAGTCCTCAGTGAGGTGAGTAGGAGAAAAGAGCAGCTGCGACTTTTGGCAGTGCAGATGAGATTATATTGGCCTGGTTGATGATCTCTGTTTCTTCTTCTTGTCTTTGTTTCAGATCTGAGAAAATGGATGATGGCAAAGTGTTCACGGACAGGCCATCGCTGCTGGAGTAAGTTTGCAAGGCTGACATTTTTATTTCCTGTTCAGTGTATGCAAACGCAGCAATGCGCAGAGCAATGTGAACTTTACAACTTCAACTGAGAATACGTCAGCTGATTTCTTGGTTAATCAAAAATGTCAAAATGATCAAAGACCAAGGTGACGTCGTCTTCATCTTGTTTTGCCTGCAACAGCCGAAAAACCCAAAGACATACGATTTACAGTCAAGTAAGACAAAGAGAGACAGAACATTTTTGGTAATATCGCTTTAAATATATATTATTATTAAAATATTTGAAGGTGAAATATCTATTGAATAACTTATTGATCAATTGACACGTTTTTGCCCATATATAGTCCCTTTTTCTTTAACTTATCTTGCATTCATCACAGTGGCAGCTTTACAGAATATTATTGTATATAAGCGTAAAATATTTCATTTCATTTAATGTGATGCCATCCTGATGAAGGACATATGAGGGAATTATATATATATATATATATATATATTTATATTGATGTACAGTACTATATGCACATAAATAAAACCTGAAAGTGTTTTTTTAATGAGATGATTTCATATTGCTGTCTCTGCGTGTCCTCCTCTCCATCAGTGAACTGTTTGAGATCAGTCACATCAGAACCATCTATCACATGTTCATAGCCGTGCTCCTCATCTTCTGCCTGAGCACGCTGGCTGTCGACTACATCGACCAGGGAAGGTGCGTCACATGTCCCAAACTCTACGACCCTGAACCGAATAATAATAGGGAGACTCAATTACCCCCGAAGCTTTAAAAAAAAAAACGTCTGAGTCACTTGTTATCTTCTTTCCCTCCATCTCTCTCTCTCTTGGCCCCTCTGCTCATCTAGCCGAAGTAAAGATTGTGTGCCATCAATCCCCTCTGAGTATTTCTGCTGCTGCTGCTTTGGGCAGCGCAGTAATTATTTGGTTGCTGTTTTGCAGACACATGTTTGTGAGATTAATTCTTATGTTTCTCACTGGTGCAAGTGCTCACGGCCGACTCTACACAATACATTCACCCTCAGCTCACATTGATTTTTATGAGTGAACTGATGACATAAAAAAACAATATTGCACTTGCAAGTGCATGATGAATTTTAAACAAATCCTCTGACATGCTGCAATGAGGCACTATTTCAGATCTTTTATTATCATCACCACAGGGGGAAGTATTAGCGAAATAATTAAAGCATTTAACGGTGCATTCATGCTTTATTATAATTAAAATGGTTATTTAAAACCCAGTTTAAAACTAAAAGAGAACACATCAACCAAATGTCCTGCCTTTATTGTCACTGGCAGCCACACATTTTTATAACAATTATTTTCCTGGATACTGAAGTGCCTTGGGAACTATCACCGGTATTTTAACATCTTGCTTTAATAATAATTTGCTTGTGTTTATGCACTGACTGTATGTTATTTATCTAATGTGCTTCCTCCAACTCACCAGTCTCCCTCTTCTCCCAAATCTCAGGTTGGTCTTGGAGTTCGATCTCCTTTTCTTCGCCTTTGGGAACCTGGGGACAGTCATCCAGGCCTGGCTCGTGATGTTCGTCTACACCCTGTTTGTTCCCTACTACACCCTGGTGTTTTGGGGTTCCTTGTACCACACCTTCCCCTCCAAGCTGGGGCTCTCTCTTGGGACAGGGTTAATCTTGTCCTCCATTCAGACCTGTGTTCTGGGACTGTACCCGATCTACGTGGTCGTCGACAACCAGCTGCCGCCGGCCTCGCGGTTCATTGTGATACTGGAGCAGGTCAGTGTGTGTGTGTGTGTGTGTGTGTGTGTGTGTGCATGTGTGTTTCAGGAATAAATCTTGCTGGGGGGGAACAGGTGTAAAAGTGTGGCGAATATCAAGTAGCGTACGACTCATGCTCCAGCGAATGAATGATGAGGTTCTCACAAAGTTGAAAAAGTTTGGGCTGCCACAGTAGAGAACAGAAAGTTTGCAAAAGTTTGGGACTGCTGCGGGTCGTCATCTGTGCAAAATATCAGAGCACTGAAAAGTTTATTTTTAAGTTGTAAGAAAAATCCAGCTGAGGACACACTTCTTTAATACCCTCTTTAAAGATTCTTTTTTTTTTACTTCCCAGTACTGGACATGGCCCCTAATAAAAACCCAGTGTTCACATCAAACAGAGACTATGCGTACGTGATATTTACTGTACCAAGTAATCCGTGTGTGTGTGTGTGTGTGTGTGTATCAGTGACTAAAACAGAAGACAAAACAAAAGGCACGAATACTCACTGAGGCTTCAAAATAAGAACAGGAATAAGAGTTTAATCAATACAACAAGGAACAACAGACAAAACTGGTTCACACTTGCCCTTTAGGAGATTCTTGGCAAAGAGTAGTGGTGTAAATTTAATTTTTCCGTGACTCATGAACATAAGACGCCGACGTTTTCTGAGTCACACAGCAAGCGACAATGTGATAAGCCTGACTACAGAGCAACAAGCCTTAACGTCCTATGTGTCTCAAAGTCTAAAGAAAAAAAAGCGATTTGTTATCTAGATGCATCAAACCATTGGCAAGATTGAACATTTTTTTATCGACTACTCTTGATGTAGCGAAGCCTGTGAGCCAGCTCGGGCAGTCTAGCTCAAGGATCCCACATGGCATTCTTCCAATCCCTGAAACATAATGCATATCCGCCCACCCAAACGTCACGTGGGTTTTTTGCTGCTTCATCCCTCATCGCAATTTTTTAAAATGCCACCGCTAGGCCAGAACGAAGCCCCCTCCCCCAGTTCACCTCGGCCCAGGGTGGAAGAAATGAGCTGAGCCTGGTGCTTCCTCAAAGAAAACTGAGGTCATCAGGTCGAGTGACACTACAGTTCTTTCATTAACTGCTGCAGAATGATTAACATGATTTTAGTGCGACGTTAACTGCTGCTCAGCATAAAAATCCAATTGAATAGTACCCAGCAATAACAATTCTCATTAGAAATGATGTGTGCCAGTAGATAACATTACATTCTGTACATAAAATCATATTAATTGGTAATTATGAATGCAGCCCTGCCACCAGCAGGAACCTTGTGATAGGAAAGGCCTGCTGGCCAGAGATGGGGGTCAGTAACAGAGAGCGCGCAGATCTCTGTGTTGCCAACGCTTGAACATCACACACCAATACTGTAATTCCTCCTCATCCTCTTTATTACACCGGCCCCCGGCCTCCCAAAAAATGCCTTAGTGCTCAGATCATTTTAGCTCAATTCGATGGAGTGAGATTATCCCGTGTGCTTCGATGCTGTTGGGAAACCCGGACCTGACCTCATCTGGTCCGGGCAGTCAAGTTGTTATTCTGAAGCTGTTCATTTTGACGCATAAATGAATGATTTTAATTCACCAAATTGCCCAAAAGGGAGTAAGTGGTTCCCTGCTCTATGCAGATTGATGATGCATTGGGTCGTAACAGCAGTTTGTAAAAATTGGTAAAATGAAAAATGAGTTCTCCAGCTGGAGAAGGAGTGAACGCTCAAATACATCATTTGGTCAATGTGAGCAATATCGGAAACAAGATATTGAGGCCATGAAGATGTAGGTTGTTCTCCTCAGACACCCCGTCCATGCAGGCAATACAAACAGACAATGCAGAAGCTATTATTTCTCCTCCATTATGTCTCACTTCACATTATGTCTTTATCAATTTCCCTCAGATTCGATTCCTGATGAAGAGCTACTCCTACATACGAGAAACTGCTCCCGTTGTAATGAAGGATACACCAAAGGAAGGTATTGTATTGTATTGATGTCAGGCGTATTTATTCCTCCGGCGGGATCATTACTCACAGTGACACTGCCAGACACCAGAGAAAAATGACTAAAAACAGAGCTCAGATGGTTACTGCCTAATGATTCATGCCGAAGAGTAAAACTAACAATGAAAAGACTCAAAGTCTTGGTAAATTAATGTAATTCAGTAATCACTGTAGTAAAATACCTCCAAGAGAAAACAATAGTCCTGAAAAACAGCAAACTGAAAAAAATAAATCTTATAGTATGTCTTCATTCTACCTTGGTTTGATTAAAGTTAAATGTATGATGTTCATGCAATCTGTTTCATGCAATTATCCCAAAACAGCCAGCCTCTCACGGGTGTTAAATGTCATCAATATTAGAAAGAGGCTAAAACTAGAGTGGAGTACTGCGAGAAAATTCAGGAAACTAAATTATAGACTTCAAGGCTGATAATTTGACACAATGGCTTAACGATTTTGCAGTAAACCCCCGACAATTTCAAACATGGCCATTTGTTTTCCGACACTGGGGCACAGAAAAGCTTTAGAATTCAGAAAATGGAAATGTTAATGGCAGGTATTATGCCAGACAAAGAAAGGAAAAAAGATTACATGAGAAGCCTCGCCTCTTAACCCGGGGCTATTTTTAGCCCCTTTTTTAATAATTCAAACCTGCGACGGGTTATTGCACTGCCAGATTTGAAGACTCAAAACTGGAAGCCTTCTAATTTGATAGTCATTCTTATCTTTATTTTTTCAGGAGAGAGCCCAACACTCCCAACATTTTCCAGCTATTTGTACTTCCTCTTCTGTCCTACTCTCATCTACAGGGAATCATACCCCCGGTAAGACATACTGTACTATCTTGTCCCCTGGGCTCGGATCTCATTTGCTCTTTGTTTCGTGATCCCGTGTATGTACACATGATTTATTATAAAACCCATCAGAAGTTATCACAAAAAATTTACTTGTGGGACCTTTAAAAGCAGAAAATCGCCCAAAGTGTCCTCTGACAGAAGATGCTGTTAAAGGGAAAATAAACTAAAAAAGTAAATAGGTATTTATCATCCCTAATTTGGGCCTCTGTCCAAATTAGGGATAATAAATGCTGCTCTCATCCAGCAATGTGACATGATCATAAGATGTGAAAACACAGTATCACAATTCATTTTCTGAAGAATCCTCTCTGATCTTCTCAGAAATACCCACATTAGATGGAAGTACGTTGGCAGTACTCTTGGCATGGTAAGACTAAACTCAGTGACTGTGTTCAGCACATCTCTAGAATTGAGATATTCTCATTTCCATACGTTGTTGGAATATGTCATTAAATATACAATATTAAACATAGGATCATAAACTGCAGGTGCAGTTCTAAGCGTTTCATTATCCTAGGTATATGACTTTTTTTTTAAAATAACACTACCATGATCTTTTTGTAGATCCTGGGCTGCCTGTTTTACGGCTACTTTATTCTGGTGCGGCTCTGTGTGCCCGTCTTCCGACCCGAGACCAAGCAGCCATTTACTACACGGACAATGGTTTTGGCTGTTTTCCACTCAATATTACCAGGTACTGTCCTTTAAAAGCACGTGCAGCACACACACACCCACTGCGTGAAGCCACTACTACATTTATTTTAATTTTTTTTTACTGGAACACATAAATGAGAGTGATAAGATTAAATATGCTATTGTGCAAAGGTGCAATCAGATAGGTAACTCAAAGACTGCCATGTTTATTACCCTCTTTAAGTGAATAGCTTTTAAAGTAAGTGCTGGCATAAAAGCGCCAGTGTTAAGTTACACTTCTTATGAGAGAGCTATTGCACTTAATAAAAGTGGCCACCGCCCCACTCACCCCTCCTCTGTTTCTGTGTCTCAGGTATAATGCTCCTTCTGTTGTGTTTCTTCGCCTTCCTGCACTGCTGGCTCAACCTCTTCGGGGAGCTGCTGCGTTTTGCTGACAGGATATTCTACAAGGTGCGTGTGCATGGGCTGATCACCTCTCCTGTGAGGATTTATAGTAATTAATGACGAGTGAAATTACAGCAGGGTGGCTTGGCAAAAACAGTTGAACTTTTCCTTCATTACATATGCCCCTGTTAAACAAGAGACTGAACGATGGAGTGTGCAAACGCCTGCTTGCCTGGCTGATTCCCAATAGTGAAGGAGCCCCATGCTCAACTTTGCCTTTAGTCACAGTTTGACAAGCTGGGTCATTTTCTATTCACGATTATTATTATTACTATTTCAATGTTTTTATTTTTTGAGCGTAAAATGAAAATACTGATACCACTCTCAAGTCTTGGCTGTTTTTTCTGTGGCATCACCTCCCCTGTGAGGATTTATATTAGTTAATGAGCAGTGAAAGCACAGCAGGGTGCCTTGGCAAAAAATTGTTCAAATTTTCCATCATTGTATACATTCATATTAAACAAAAGACTAAACCATAGTGTGTGAAAATGCCTGCTTGCCCGGATGACTTTGAATGGAATTAATAAAGAATCACCATGGTAACCTTTGTTAAATGACAAGTAAAATTAGAGCAGGGTGGCTTGGCAAAAAAAGTTCTTCAACTTTCCATCATTATACACTTCCGTATTAAATATACGAACAAGAGACTTAGACATGCCTGTTCTCTAACGGAATTAATGAAGAACCACCATGCTCACGTTTGCTGTTGGTAACGTTTTAAATAATTCAATTTTTTTCAATTTCTTTATGTTTTTTGTTTTTTTTAATTAGATGAGAAGATTGATACCACTCTCAAATCTGTGCATAAGTATGGAGCTACAGTCAGAAGTTATCTGCTGTTCTCAGTTTTTTTGGGGGAGTTTAATTTTTCCAGGTTTTGTTTTTTTAAACAAAACTAAACTATGATTCTCGGTACAGACATTGCTGTCAGTCTTCTTATCTCATTTTCAGAAATAATGTCAGCATATTTTCAAAAATGTTACACTTTTCCTTCAAATGTGAACTTTACATCTCTCATTTGCTGTTTAGTTTGTGATAATGTGGCCACATTTTTTTTCTTGAAAACATTAAAGCCACATTTCATTTAATTTTCAAGTGAATAAAAGCACTCGTGTTTGCATCTGACTAACGCAACTTAACGTATTTGATTGATCCCAGTTATTTTTTCCAAGCCTCAAAATATAGTGATCATACTTGATTTAATTATCTTTTTATTTTCCAGGATTGGTGGAACTCTACGTCGTTTGCCAACTACTACCGTACCTGGAATGTGGTGGTTCACGACTGGCTGTATTACTACGGATACAGAGACTTCCTCTGGGTAAGATCCATCACAGAAAACTCAAATCAAATCCACCAACAGTTGAGACATTATAAACAAAACACTAAGGTCACATGGGTTTTGTGTGTGTACAAAATCCACACTGAACCAGCCTGACCCTTGAACTTTGAGCCAAACTCCGCCTCTCTCTCTCTGATCCCTGCAGCTGTCGAAAAGGAAATTCCGAGCAGCTGCTATGCTCTCCGTGTTCATCGTCTCTGCTGTCGTCCATGAATACGCCTTGACCATGGGCTTGGGATTCTTCTACCCCGTCATGTTCTGCCTCTTTGCAGTCTTCGGAGGTGAGGGATATGCTCGATATACGGTTTCCACCGTGATACAAACCAAAGTTTATCCAGTTGTCAGACCCGGATGCTGAAAAGAATATAATAACTTCAATGCCTAACATGTAAAAAACATTACATGTTAGTTCCCCCCCCCACATTTAATGCTCTCAATGTTTGTCCCTGCTACCATTGAACTAACACCTTCACATTTCACAACCTTGACACAGATAAAGAATTAATGTTTAACTACAAATAGGGCTTCACAAAAAAAAAAAAAATCAACATTCACCTATGACTTCTTTTTTTCAGTGGTGTTCAATTTTACCATGAACGACAAGCGTCAGAGCCCCGTGTTCAACATCATCATGTGGGCGTGTCTCTTCCTGGGCCAGGGCGTCCAGGTGTGCCTGTACAGCCAGGAGTGGTACGCTCAAATACACTGCCCGCGGAAAGAGGTATGTGCTCCGCGCACTGCACATGTCTCCTGAAAAAGGCCACAAAGAGCAATCAGACTTGAACTAGTGTCTTGATATCCAGGTGATGCAGATTTTTATGACACCAGAACTTTTTAAAGCGTTGTTCTGTATCAGCCTGATGAATGGTTTGAGAGACATGCAGTTCTTCTGCAGCTTCTTTGTGGGTTTCCCCGTGCTCAGTGCCACAATCACTCTGGGCTTCCAAAAAGGATTGACAACACAGACGTCACTTTTGTTTTACAGCAACATAGAATCGGGTCAAGAACCAATCCCTCTGTCAGGGTCTTTTTTAGACGCAGGTTTTCTTGGGGACGTCTGTGACACAACATTAATTTGTCTCAAAACATTTTTTTCATAAAACCTGACAGAAAGTGAGATTTGTTAGCTTTTTTTTTAAAGCAGAAATATGAAGAGGCATACACTGTTATATTCCTCTCTGAAAGAGTTATTATGGTTTTTGAGGACACAAACAACTCCTCCACTGGACTGATTGTTTAAGCTCGGTGGGGAAGGTGCAGTGGCGAAGTTACTCAGTAAGTTGTTCATGACTAAATAAGTAGATTGAGCAACAGAAATTAAAAATATAACATTCTGTACCATGTGACTGGATGTTGTAGATTTTAAGTGAAATCGTTTGTTTGTTGTACCAGAATGATGTCATTGTACTTTGACCCCAGTTTCTAAATGGAAAATGGGACCAGCAGGTGAATGGCATTGGCATACACACACACACACACACACACACACACACACACACACACACACACACACACACACAAACAGACACAAAAACAAAGTGCATAAACTTGTTTGTAAAGGGATAACACATCCAAATTTTCCCATGTAAGCCTGGGATGGAGAGACACATGTTGAGTAACTGACGTTTATTTAAAACTCTGATATGTATTTAACCCTTAGACCCCTCCCTTCCTCCCTCACACACACACACACACACACACACACACACACGCGCACATGCACACTCACACAACACACAAACCAACTTCAATTATCTGATGAAGTCCCTGATGAGAAGAATTTTCATGACAGATGGACACAGATGTGCTTAACATACTTACCCCTCTACGACCGCCGCGTCTCTGTGCAGCCCCAGCGAAGGCCTCCTCCACAGCCCGCGGTGTCATTCACACACACACACAAGGGCTTAGCGCAGATAACCGCTCGCTGACAATAGTGGTGTTGTAAAATGAGATTCTTACATGATGATGTTAATTCCTCTGCTCTTCTTCATCAGAACAGCTTCTGGGAGCTGGTGACGCCTCGGTCCTGGTCCTGCAGCTACCAGAGATGAAGCTGCCTTGCTCCTGGACTGGAGGGATGAAAATGATGACAATCACGATGGACTATGCGTAGACGGAAAACAAACATGGAAGGAAAACTTGATAGCAATGTATCTGTTTTTAGTGTGTAAGGATTTCTTTGGGTCAAAATGTGACTATCACTGTTATCTTTATATTATCCAGGAGGGATGTTATGCCTATGTCGCTGATCCGCCGCCTCTGAATTATTTCAACTTTTTACTTGTCCAGATAGTATTATATAGTTTAATAATTCAGGCTGCGTTAAAAAAAAATGTGTACAGTATATGTTTAAGTGTTTTAATAACAAGTGTCCATCAGACCAATTGGTTGTTGACTAAAATGTGCAATTAACTTGTATTTCTGCCGCATTTGTACTAAAGCTATGAAAACCTGAAAACAAGTGTTGTTATTCTCGTCTTGCGGCAGCCTTGTGTCTTTGATTTGACCTTTTCCAGGATTGTACAAAACATTTCACTCGAA